>NC_090880.1:36670416-36682916 GCF_036669935.1 Montipora foliosa | reverse complement strand
TATTCTTATTCCGGAATAGGGTCAATCGAACGCACCCTTAATTAAACTAGCTGGTTTTGATGTGCCAACGATGTTCAAAGCCGGTTGGCAATGTTGAGGGAAAATTTGATTGAGGAGCAATCATCGCTTATCGGCCAGCGGTAATACGCTGTACCTTTGCGAGCACCCAGCTTTCATCTGTGTGTCAGTCGTCTTCTCGATTGAGGCGCAGCGGAGTGACTCCACAACAAATTTGACCACTGTGATGACGAATATCGTTGTCGATAAGAGTGCAGACAACGCTGAACCACTTTCGATATGTTTTTTTACCACAATACTCAACGCCAAAGAAAGTTTTTATTTCACAGCGTGACGAAAATCATGACTCAAAGAAAGGGCAAGCGTTGTCCCAAAATGGGCGTTCCTAATTGGCTATTACACTGCGTGACAAAATGTCGCCAGCATGAGGCGTACAGCGTTGCCTAGACTCATTGACAACAGCAAATTAGCCAATCAGATTGCGAGGTTACAAAAAAGTTCATAATGCATGAAAACAAATTCGTGGGTTAACAGAATCAAATGCTGTTGAAATGAAGACATTCAGTTGTTTTCAATCCAAATTGGATCTCCTACCAGAGTTTGATGCAGATAAGTAACATTTTGTTCTAATAACTTCATCTTTGCAAGAAACTCTGTGTTCGCAGATGATCTCGCCTCTTGAGTCCGAGTTGATGTTGAGCCTGCACAAAAAAAAAGAGGTTTTAATCAGTTAATAAAGTTAACAAAATCAACTGAGATTTTACATCACCGATAAGTCGAGATTGCAAGGCAGATCAGAGTACCGTCTTTACGATCAAGACAGTTCAAAAAATTCCTTCCGCTCCCCAAGTCAGTCAAACAATATGGGTGTTTTCCAAACACCAGGCTCAACGCGATTTCCTTCAGATATGTCCAGAAATGCAGGTAATAAACCATATTCGTATTCTCAATATTGGACTGGAACTAGCTTGCAATGGAGGCTAATGCGAAGGAATATATTAAAATGTATTTGCATTTCAAAAGATTCCCCCGCATTAGCCTCCATTGCAAGCTAGTTCCAGTCCAATACTGAGAATACGAGTACGGTCTAGGAGATGCATGACGATTTCACTAAGCGTCACAAAGTGATCTCTTGCTCTTCTCCCTACCTTCAACATCACCCGTATCTGGTAATGCAGACAATTACGCCAACAACGTGTCCTCACTATACTCCAGCCCTTTAATTAATTAAGTAGCTGCATATAGGAGTTTTTAACTTTGGATCTGAAAAGTCACGCGTGGGAGGGACACTTTCACCAGTTTTCTCTGGTGTAACCCTAATCACTGGACACCTTCTTCAACAGCAAGCTCCTTCCTCTTCCCACATCGCTCTGATAATAAAGGTGTTTGTAAGGGTTCAACTGACAATGCCAGGAGCCCATGACTAGGAGCCTATAGCTCCAATACTAGGTCTATGTAACGGCATTTTCACAGATCAAGCTATTTTTAGACGAGTTCTCAAATACGATTTGGCTTGCACGAGTGCCAATCCTCATTCCCATGTGGATTAATTTCTCATGCAAGACTTGTGATTGGCTGGAAAGGTCCGGTTTCGCGGGAAAATCAAACTATAAATAACTTCGTCTGTAAAAACGCCGTTTCATAGATGCAATGAAGTTGTAAGCTCCTAGTCATGGGCTCCTGCCAATGCCTAAAACCTTCAGTACATGCAACACAGGGGCTGCGGAGTACGTTGAAAGTCGGGGGGGGGAAGGGGGCTAGGTTTTGGTGTAGATTACGGAAGTGTGGGGGGAGGAGGGAGTTGTTTACGAGAAAAAAACACAACACCGTAGGAAAAAAGTGGGCTATAGCGCTCCCGGCGCCTCCCTCTCCCCGTCACCGGCAACACACAATCATACAGTACAATATGTTTATTTGGGTACGGTAAAAATCATCTCGCCAATGCAAATTACAGTCCACTTAAATATTCTTAAAATTTCAAAAGATGCTTGCCTTCAAAATGTATTAACTAACGTTTAGCCTTCGAGAGAGACCATTCAGTCATATTGTAAGGTGGGGAATGTTAGACAGACATAAAACAGGTAGATAAACATGTCTAGGTAGACTTAAAAAAGCATCTAAGCTGTATTCTGAAGCAACAAATATTTGATCAAAAATTTGATGGAGGAAACTCGCAAAATGTTCAAACCTCATCAAGAAGAATTTTTTTTTCTGAATTGTTATGGTCCTTAAAGTTGTAATGTTAGCAGTCCTTCATTAGATAGCGGAAAAAATGCGAAATACTTGCTGTGTTGACCACAAGAACATTTAAAACAGTTTCTCGCGCTGCGAGTCACCAAGGAAAGGTAAATTACTTGAATAAAGGGATCATGTTGTTTGGGCCTTCTTTAATTATTCGGGTTATCGCGGTTTCGTTGCGTAATGCAGCTACGTAGTTTCCTGTTTCCCTCCTGTATTGGCCGTTATTTATCAAGGAGGGTGTATGAAGGAGAAGAGATGGTTGGACGTTCTGCTTATCACGTTCGTACCAGGGTCGTGATATAACGTGCATGTGTAACTGATGATAAGAAAATTTATTGCTGACATTGGAGGGATCTTCAGTTCCTTTCTTTGGGTGTTCAGTTTGCAGCTCACGATACTTCGTGGCCCAAACATAGAGTGCTAGCTGGGTTGGCATGAAGACAATTTGTTCAAATCCAGCTTTTTTCAATGGTCCAGAATTCAATCACTTCAAGCTTTCAAAATACCCCTTGTTATGTCCAGCACTGTAAGCTTCAATCCTTATTTAATATTTTCTTGGATTAGGATCATGCATTGCTATTTTTCCGGAACACAAAATAAGAATAAACACACTTTCACAACATATTGGCCACACTCGCTCAATTCCGGACTCTTATTTCAAGTTGCCATTTCTCGTTACACTATTCAAGAGGCGTGTTAAAGAAGATTGATCGAGCGGTTTGCTTGGTTCTTCACATACCGGCGACGAAGACGGTTTCGATGGGTGTTTGTGAGGGTCTCCAAATTTGAATATGAATAGTACATTAACATTGCTCTCCGCTAAGGACATTGATTAGTATGCTTTTTTTGCTGTATCATTTTCCTAAGTGTCTAGCAAAAACGGCAATATTGGACGATCAAGAAATGTCGTGAATTGAAACTTGTACCTCCAAATTCATGACGATGAGGAAATCTATGACTCGGAACACGACATATTTAACCGTTCCCCCCGATCCTCTCCAGCCGTGGAGCTGTGTCTCAAGTTCAGTTGTGAAAGACCATCTTGAAATGAACAATCAAATTAAAAAATCTAAGGCTATTGGTCAATATCTCCATATTGTTTGCTACAGGTGGACTATAGAATGAACTAGATTGATCTGTTGGTTTAACAGTGAGGCAAATCTTTTCAATTTCTTCTCTAGTTATTCATGAAAATATATTACATATTTCTCACCTGTTCCATTATATAATATTGATCCTCCACGGCTATGCTGCTGGCCCAAACAGATGAATTGTAGCTCAAAGAAACCTCATTTAAGTGACACTGCTTTTACACGTACGAATCGATTGGTTCGTCATTTGAGGTGAGATGAGCTGAATAATAACCAAGCTAATCTCTCAGTTATCGGCCTAGAGGTGTGTTTCGACATGTACACAAAAAAGTAAAGCCGTTAATTTAGAAACAAGTGTTTCACTATCGCGTAGCGATCTGAGTTCAGACTGAGTGTAATATTCCACCATGGACATTGACGTCTCCCGTGGCCGCAAAATTGTACAGCAGTACTTTTTGATAAGAATCAGAAGTAAGTGCATGGAATCCACTATATACTGCACTTGACGCAGACAACCGACCTCACAAGAATCCCTAGAGCTAACATGTGTTAAAAGGTAATGTCACATGCAAATCTCAGAAGATAAATGAGTAAGCTGCTAAAGAGATCTACTTCTCTTCTGTTATCGATGTTAACAAGGGTGATCAACGCGTCTTGTTTACTTCAATTGACACTCTTTTATATCGTAAACCTGTATCTCAGTCGCTACCCCTCATGCACTTCTGACGAAGTATTGGCAAATCGTTTTAATTCATTCTTTCTGGAGAAGATAAACACAATTCGTTCTAGTATAATTGGCAGCTCTGATGCTAACATCTCGTGTCCTCAGTTAGATGCGTCTTTTAGCAAGTGTGAATTGTTGTGATTTCAGCCCGTTACACAAGATCAGTGTCTAAAATGATCGAGTCTTCAACGATCAAGAGCTGTGATTTAGACCCTATTCGGCAGCCGTTATGTTGAAGGAATGCTGGCCGGTGATTCTTCCAGTCATTACCGATATTGTTAACCGTTCCTTAGATTGTGCTATCATGCCTGAGATGTTGAAAATTTGCGCTGATCTGTCCTCGTCTAAAGAAGGCAAATCTCGATGATGAAATTTTTAAGAACTTTAGGCCTGTGTCAAATCTGGCTTTTTTCTCAAAAGTAATCGAAAAGGCAGTCTCTTAGCTCATTGACCATGTTGATAGTAATGACCTCGGTGAAACGCTTCAGTCGACGTATAGGTCACTGCATAACACCGAAACGGCTCTTCTGAACGTTCAAGATGACATCCTAAACGCCATCGACCAACGCCGAACAGTTGCTCTGCTGCTGTTGGACTCCGTAGCGTTTGACACAGTTGACCATGAGTTATTGCTTCATAGACTTTGCGTTCACTTTGGTATTAGAGGCAAGGCCCTTGCTTGGTTTACCTCTTACCTTACTGGACGTTGCCAGTATGTTACTATCAGAGGCGTGGATTCTTCTTCTTGCAGCGTGATGTACGGTGTCCCTCAAGGCTCACTACTCGAGTAGCCTGCGAACGCAGTACTCGGGCCGCTTTTATACCTTCTGTATACTGCCCCATTAGGGGGCATTGTTCGGAAACATGGAATAATGTTCCATTTCTATGCCGACGATTCTCAAATTTATTTTTCATTTGCTTCCAATGCTCCTGAACTGGTTACTGCTTCAAGGTTAGAAGCAGGTGTTAAAGATGTCAGTGATTGGATGTCTTCTAACAAGTTAAAGCTGAACTCTGACAAGACCGAACTACTAATCATAGCATCACAATTTTGCCCCAAGCCCCAACTATCGTCGCTAAATGTCTGTGGTGATCAGATCAGCCCCTCTGTTTCGGTTAGAAATATCGGAGTGGTTTTGATTCTCATATGATATTTGAGCGTCAAGTGTCTAGCATATGTAAAGTGTCCTTTTTTTCATATCCGCAATATATCTCGTATACGAAAGTATTTGAGCGTGGAGAATACCAAGATTTTGGTCCATGCGTTTGTCACCTGTAGGTTGGATAATGGAAATATGCACTTCTGTACGGACCTAAATATTTCATTGCAAAACTTCAAGCTGTTCTGAACTGTGCTACCCGTTTGACTCTGTGCAAACAGAAATATGGCCATGCAACTCCTTTGTTGTTCCTACTATTGACATTTAAGGCGCTTAATGGGCTTGCGCCAATGTATATAACTGAACTACTGGATAGATATGTACCACTGCGTCCACTACGATCTTCATCTAGGGGTCTACTGAAGGTTCCTCGGTCCAATACTAAGTATGGCGACAGATCATTTTCCGTCTGTGCACCAACACTTTGGAATAGCCTACCTGATCATTTGAGACTTGCAACTGACCTCTGTTATTTTAAGCGTGACCTTAAGACTTACTTGTTTCGCGAGTCTTTTTATTAGCTTCATTTCCTTTGTGATGTTGGACCTGATTTTTAGTTTTCGTTTTAGGATAATATTTTAGTTGCTTTCTCTTTTAGTGGATCTTGTAAACTTGATGTGCAGCGCCTTAGAACTTTAGGAACATGTACGCTATAATATTAATATAACATATTAATTAATCGCCAAGTAACTGAAAGAATTCTTCGCGTTGCAGTCACTGAGCTGTTGCCCATCCGGAACATAACAGGAGAGAATATCAAATAAAGAAAGAAAAGAAAAGAACGTATACACTATATTTCATAACTCAAACGATTTCTTCAGTTGATTATTCACCAGTCTATTTTGTACGCGCAGGCACTTTGAGTTGTTTCAGTTCATATTTGCCAAGCTTCAAGATATATATAAGTACTAAACAAACAATTCAGGGCTTAAGGAAAGATGACACGGTGGTCGTTTCCCAAAATTCACACTGTCAACTAAGTTGCTTAATTATAATACGCAGTGCTTTCCTTATAGCAAACCGATCATGAGTCGGAATACTTACACCCAGTCTGAAGTAAGATCGCTACGCAATAGTGAAGCGGAAATGCTTCTTTTGCGATGTTCTGTTTGATCGGGCTGACCACTTCAGCTTTGGCTTAGCATTTTGTGTTAAACGGAACAAAGACTTGAGATTTGTGCTTTAATATTAAAGATTTGCTTTTCTTCCTCTGTTGCCTTTCGTCAGCCTTCACTTAATCTTACAAAATATCAGAAATTAAGATTAAAACTTATTTTGTGAGTGTTTGGTAGGCTTCAATCTTAAACAACTTTAATCCCTATTAAAATAAATCGTTTTGGGACGTATTATGAATTATAATATTGCATCGCCTTGATTACCTCAAGCAATTGGGTCATAGGTTTTGGTCTTTCAGGCCTGGCTTTCCTGAGTAACAGAATTGGAATTCAAATATGGGAGTCAAAGTGCGACTGTTATTTTCCGCCATAAACGATACTGAGCAATATGTAATGCAAGGGTTAACAGGCCGACCCAACAACGTTATTAAATATCAACCAAAATGATATTGATTGGTTGCCATATGTTTACATAATTTCAGTTGGATATGAAACGAGCATAATACAACGAAAACACGGGAACGCAAGAAAATTATTTTGAAAGCGGTCGGGTCATCATTTATTGCTAACCGTAGGTTAATATCATGAACTTCAAGTCATTTGGAACGCGGTTACTGGCAGCGATTTCTTTAATATTAGTGCTAAAGCTGATCATCAATGCTTCTTTTTTGTGTTTACAAAGATTTGTTCTTTTTATTAAGACCCAAATATTATAAAGCGCAAAAAACTAAGCCTTAAATCTTGAAGAAACAAACAAGGTGACTTTATAGTCGACGGACCTCCTTAATTAATTGTTAATAGATGTTGCGGGTAAGCTAAAGAGGTTAATTGCTTTAATAACCTCGAGGACAGGCTATGAGGCTGACTTTTTTCTTCTGTTCAAATGAGAAAGTCGTTGGAGGTAGTCGTTGGAGGAAGTCGTTGGAGAAAGTCGTTGGAGAAAGCCGTTGGAGGAAGTCGTTGGAGGAAGTCGTTGGCGAAAGTCGTTGGAGGAAGTCGTTGGAAGTGTCCAGTGAAGATTTACCGTATACGTGTGCTTCATAATGAAGTTGCGTGTTTTTGATTTGTGTTGGCGAGGATATATAAAACAATCAATGAAAAGAGTTAACGATAAAAAGCGATGAAAAATATTTGCAAGCGAGTATAGCGTGCCTAGAATAACTCTTCTCAAAAGGAATAAAGAACAAGTTTGTTAGTAAGTAACAATCCTCTCAAGAAACTGTTCACTTACGTCAGCAAAAGCCTGTGTGTTTCATGTTACGTTATTACTTCATTTTTGTTTTGGCCAAAATTTTAAAATGTAATAGAAAAACAGATTTTTTTTACGTTTGATTAGCCTGAGTTTCTAAACTTTTTTTCGCTGTAAAGTGAACCCTCCAGAACCAGAATTTCGGTTCAGAGATGTCCATGATAATCGACAAATCTTTCTGTAAAGGTCTTAAGTCAATCATAATGCTTGTTGTACATTGTTAATTTTGAGAACTTGGTTGCAGCATTAAGGTTAAAAATACATCTGGCCCCATTGCGCCTACATTGCACAGTTTTTTCGCCGAGATAAAAAAAATGGTGAAGTAGCCCTAGGAGGTTATATGCACATAGCATTCTTCTTTTTTTGTCAGACGATGAATGTGGTTGCCAATGGGGAGAAAAATATTTACGTTACCTTGTTTCTCCTTGCACACACACTGACTACCAACTTTCCCAAGTAGCATCATTATCGTCAAAGCCAATGATGTTACTGACACAAAGCAAATCAGTATCATCAGTATTACTACCATTCGGTTTGCACTCTTGCTCCTGAAATTTGTCTCAGCCACAGTTAAGTCAACATGGCTTTCATGAATGCTCGGCCTGTCACCGGTTACGTTCCATTTGTTCATCTGCGAAGGTCCATAGCTCTCTCTCTGGGCCGGTTCAAAGTTCTTGGAAACTTTATGACCCTTCCCCACCTGAGATGTGATAAGCGCCCCATTGCTTCTTTCATCGCCATCTTGACACCAGTTTTGAAAAACGGGGCTCACGACAAAAAAATTCAATTTTCCTGATGGCTGTTTGGGTCTCGGCTCGGGTCGAGGTGGTACCCGTGTTGCAGGCAGTCTAAAGGCCATTTACATTTGGCCTTGATCAACTATCGCGTGAACCGTGAAGAATGATCCAAAGTAGGAAAAAAACTAAAACGCCGCGCTCTCGTGACCGGATTTACGTCAATGTACGATGCCAAGCTTGCTGTTATAAAAATAGAACAAACGAAGGCAGCGCTGATAAAAACATCCAAAAGATTTGGCGGTCTTAGGGGCTTGGCAACTTTCATTTACATGCAAATGAGCACGTATCATAATTTACAGACCATTGTCAGAGACATCCGTCTCTGACAATATCCCATGATTAGGCAACTTTATGACAATTCTCTTCATTGTCGATGCTCATCCAAGAATGAGACTTCAAGATGCAGCCGGGATACTTCTACAGAGGAAACCGGCACAGAACAATATTCTGGGACCTAAAGCACGACTAAAATTTAAGACCCCGCGGCTGCCACGCAAGAGAATTTTGTGGGACCTTCGAAGCTGACAACTTGTGGCCGCCGTGTGTAAGAATTCCCTAGTCCCTAGCTCGTATTAAATCAGGAGTAGTGGCAAATCAATTATTAATTAAGGGGGGCTGACTGAGCGTAGATCAGCAATAGAGTTATGAGTTAGATTTGCTTATTGACATGATATTGTAAAGTTATCATCTACTGAGTATTTTTGAGCAAAGGCGATACCCTCGTGCCCCGTGGCAATATTCCTTACATTGCCCTCAAAAGCCGCCGCAAAAAAAAACTACTTCGCAGACTACCAACTTCCTCTCCTCCGAGTCTGAAATTGGCTGCTACATGACGGGGGTAGTTAAACGTCATACATTAAGCATAACAAGCCATCTCTAGTGCCCCAGTTGAGCAACACGGGGAAGGCTTTTGATAAAAAGGGTGACAAGTGCCAGACACGTGTTGACGTGATCAAAAAAGCAATTGCTTTCAAATAGTCCCTCTGTAAGGTTATACATATCATCTATATCACTGCATTCGATTTTCTTGAAGAACTTTCAAATTCTAACTGACTGCCACAGGGATATCAACAAGGACCTAGACGCGAATCAGTGACAAGCACATTGTTCATTGTACTTAGAGAGAATATCACAGCAAAGCACCACTGTTATATGACTGAAAATGGGGCAACGTACATGTTAAAAACACTGAGCAAATCATGGTGTTGAACTCACCTAATTTATCGTCAGAACACCTGCATTTGTAACTGATTTTCCCCAAGAACATTAAGAGATTTAGAACAATGGCAGCGATTGACAGCAGACACAAAAGAAACACCAGAGCCAGTAAGGCGCGGTATGACCCATTTCTTTGAACTTTTCCACTGCTGGAGTAGCTTCCATGTTCATTCTGTTGTTTCCATGAATCTTCATCCTTGGCGTACCCTTGGCCTATTTCTTCGCGAAAAATGATTTGCCTTTTTACTGGAAAGGCTACATTAGGCTTCATTTCTTCGTAAATACAATCTTCAAATGAAGGATTCATGATGATTTGTTTAGTCCCTGGAGTATTCATTTCGTTTTTGCACTCATATGTATTTTGTATGAAGGGACACCTCGTCTTGAGCAACGTGCCAAGTGTTCTGCTCCGGCTCGGTTCCTCCTCCGGTAATTGTAGATGACCATACACTCCTTAGGATTCTGCTGAGACACGTCTTTTGTTCTAAGAGTCTTAGCATTGTCGTCGAAACCGAAGAATGTACATAAATTATGTAAAACCTTAGGAACTGCCAAAATAAATCACAGAAAAATCATCTTTTACGCAAACCGCCGAAGCGTTCAAAAGTGGGGGGGTTGTCATTCTGACTATACGTCGGATAACATCTTGTTACATTCCGGTACGTTTAAAGTATTAATTTGCCTCACGTGTGAGTAGCCGTAGATAATTTTGCTTTGCCAAACGTGCGTTGCAATTGAGATAGCGTCAAACAATCATGGACAATATAGACAGTTTTTAAAACGTTAAGGTCTCTAAATTTCCATGATTCACATTTAATGGTCTAAGCCATACAAGTTTGCATAATATAGGTGGCGTGTTATAGATGCCACAGTTAAAATGTTGGTTGAAACAGCAGTAGTTATTTAACAATTTGTCAATAAGCGCACGTTTAATATGAAATGATGAATAGTGCCGCTGATGTGGATAAGGCCGATATGATATCCAACAAACGCTAAGGGAAAAGTTGGTTTATTCAACGCTCTTATAAATGTTTAGGATTTCAGATCCTTTAATTTAAAAGCCAACAGCATCAAGTAGCCAGCCAGTACTTATATTAAGCAGTTCGGCTATAGTTACTAACGCAGGTTTTGAATTGGATGTTTTCTCTGTTGGTTTTAAGCAGCTCAAGGACTCATTAAATTGGACAGTTAGTTAATAACAAGCCAGAAACCGTTTGAAACAAACGGGACCGATTACAAACAAAATAACAAAAGCCTATCATTATAAACCCAATACTTGATTGTATTGAAGTCATCAAATAGGCTACTTATTACAAACAGAGTGTATGTTTCCTCTCCTCTATCCCGAACCTGTTACACAGTTCTAAACTAATGCAGAACTAGCCAGGGGCATGTCATAAATATGATGAAGGAGATCTGAAATTCAACTTGATTACATACGAATATGTGAGTAACAACGATAAACAAACAAATTAAAACCAGGCATTATTGTTTCGTGATAATAGTGTCCAAACGAACCGAAACAAGAGTAATGTAAATGCTAGTGTTCAAAGGTCTGAACAAAAGAATCGAAAAAAACTCTTTTTTTTTTTTCAGTCTTCAAACCCTTTCATCCTTATTTTAGGTTTAGATGCTAATCCCTTAGGTTCCAACCAAATATTCCACTTGTTAAAGGCTTTCTTGGACAAATTTGCATGGGTTCTGGGTACAACTGTTATAAGGTGTTTTTATTGTTTCAATATCTCAATCAGGATCTTCTTATGTTCCGGAAAGAGGCACGAAGTGTACAACAACAACAACAACAAACCCGATAGTTAATGATCCCTCAAGATGCATTCGTTAGTTTCTTGTCCCATTACGATGAGTCTAGGTCACTTTGGTCAGCGTAAAATCACCTTTATTACACATCCTAAGATTTTCACAGCAGGAATTTAACAAATTTGTGAAAGAAACGATTAGTGACAATGTTCATATGTGGTAATAATAATAAGTGACGTAACAAATGCATGGGCGTTCCAAAGAAACCACTCGGCATCTTACTTCTTAGTTCACGATTACTTCTCGCTGTTTCCAAGTGATTTTATAGAATCTTTTGGTTGAGCTTAGTTAAAGCTATTTCCTTCACACTGCAACGTTTTTATTAATGACATTTTAGTTAATATTTTAACCCAATTAATTTTGACTGGGTTCCCTTATTTCGGATTATTTTATTGAACGCGGAGCCTTCAAAGTAACCTAAGAACAAGAGAGTAAAATAGGTCTCTTTTTTAACTGAATAAACGCTAAAGATCAACTTGTCATATAATCATGAGGCTCCTTCATCTAAATTCTGATTTCCGATATTCTACCTTAACACTCACCAGTCGATCCATTTGGTCATATTTGTGAATAGAAAGTTCGAATTCCGGATTTTATAAATGTGGATATCTTTTTTATCACTGATCCTAATAATTTGAGATTTAAGTATATCTTTCAGGATTGCATGAAGAATGAACTGAGAGCCATGGATATTGCTCGCTGGCTTTTCAACGCTAGGATAAGTCACTTAGAACGAATTGCTCTTGAACCGGAACCAGCTTAAAAATAATTTCGTCAATATCTTTGTAACCCAAAAGAACCAAAAAGACCAAAAACAACCAAAGATAAGATTCAAAACGTGCGCCGGTCCGCTTTGTTCTTAATTCGGAAGAAAGCTGAAAGTTACGACAGATGGATGCTGCTGGTCGAAACATCGTTGTAAATCCAACCTTCCAAAAATGCATTTACGAAGATGAGAAAAATCCCAGCTGAGAGTGCTGTGAAAAGACAAATCACTTACCCCGAAGAAATTGCCCTGAGACACACGAAAGACGATACATGGAAACGGAAGCACAACTACGGCAAAAAG
>NC_090880.1:36625416-36665416 GCF_036669935.1 Montipora foliosa | reverse complement strand
TTTGCTGGGACACAGATAATAATTCGAAATATGTTTGGAAAATAGGAAAATTATCTTGAATTCCTTGAATTAGTAAGTGACAGAGGCCCTACGCCGAGCTTCTGTTTTGGATAAGATCTAGAGAAATTCCCGGATGACAGGAATGCCCCAACTGTATCATGGGAAATAACTAACTAAGCACGTCACACACCGCATAAATCTATTTATTTCCTCTCGGCAATAAATTCCCTTGTTTTACAAGTGCAATGGTTAATAAGCTTATTGTTGACATCGAAACTTTCCATAGCTCGTAAAGAGATCATAATTTGCTTTGTACTAAGGATACTTCTAGTGAAAGTAACACACTTTAAATTTGAAGCGTTTCTTTCTATTTTTGGTGGTCTATGATGTGTCTATCTGTATACCTTCGTATTTCAAAACTTTGACAACCACATTGGTTGAGCTTTTCGTCCCTCTCGCCTTCACATCAACCAAAGTTTGGTTTCTGTGTTGGTCGCTGAAGTCAGGAAAACGTTTTCTTTTTTCTATCCTTAGAGTATTCTCATCGCTTACATCGCTGCTTTCATTTTCACGAGAATTCAGAAAGACGAAATTGAGACTAATCTTCAGCCATAATGGCGAACCGGCAGAATTGCGTTTGCCAATTTTCTGGTGACGAAGCTTCCGGGCATATGTTGCGCTGTAACGTACGCGTGTGAAGTAGGCCGCGCGCATTGCAATTGTGGAGTTGTAATAAACTCGGTTTGACCAATCACAGTGCTTTTTTAAACTTGGCTATCTTATAAACCACAATATAAGACAATGCAACGCAGAGCCACGCAGTACAACAAAACATAATGCAAAATGTTATTACTAATAGAAATGAATGTGATTTTAAATTATTCTTTGTTTTTCTGCTTTTCTTTCTTTCTCTTCAGGATAAAAAGACGGTCGGTACCCCATGTTCAACGGATATAGCCCAACATTATGTTCTTTCAACTCCTTGGACCGCATCAGGACTGACTCACGCATGCGATTGCAGAGGACATTATGGCGTGGGGCCAGAAGTTATGACATGCATAATTTATTACTGGCAATGTCCTCTCACAACATAGTAAAGTGATCACTGATGAGGTTCAAGTCCATGTTTCTTCATCATTTCGTTTAAGTGTTCAGAGGAGCCATAATGTTACACAATTGAGAGTACTGGCGCAAAAACGACAGGAGTGGTGTCTTTGTCTCTTAAAACGTGGGAGCAAAGAGAGTCTGATCGATTGGAGCGAACACCTTGGAACCCGGCTGATAATACGGACGACCAAAGCCCACTGGAATTGTACCGTAACACTCACAAATTCGTGAAGGCTATTGAGGCTCGATCAATTAGATATCCTTACCCACGTTTTTTTCCCTTCTCTTTTGAAGTTAATCTGGTGATTTGAGAATTAATTTTGTATGTTTCAGGACTGCATGACGAATGAAGGGTCATTGTCATTGCTTACAGGCTGTCAATGCTAGGATGAGTCGCTTAGAACGAATTTGTCTTCAACCGGAATGATTTTGTCAGTGTCTTTGTACCCCAAAGGAACCAAAAACAACCAAGGAAAAGGTTAAAAAAGAGAGGTCTTTGCTTCTAATTGGGAAGAGAACTGATAGCTACACAAAGTGCATGTTGTGTTATAGGCAAACGATCAGAATTTATTACAGTTGCAATAAAACAATATTTCTAATCGCGCTTGTTGGGTATAAGATCGGGTTTTGCCATCTTGGTACAATATTCTTCATCTCATACCAAACGTGCGTTCCTTGAGTAATTGTTAAATAACCAATGTTTCAACAAAAATTTTACCTTTATCATCTAGAACACGTCACAAAAAAAATGTTTGGATCATAGGCAGCCCAAGCTCGCGTCACTACAGACAGCCGTTGAGAATTTAAACGCATTATAAGACTTTGTATGGGAAATAAAATACAGGCGATTGTGAAGCTTAAAAAATGCTCAATTTAACTTTCATTCAATAAAATGAATCAAAATGACTCACCTCTGGTGTATTCTTGTGCCTTTTGGAGTTTATTTTACAGTTTCGGGAAGTCCGTGTTTTCAATGTTCTAAGACGAAGTCAAGGCTGCACACTACGATTCCGACCGACCGTTGTCAGCTCAGAGGCGGTTTGCGACTCGAAAATTCATCCCAGCCAAGATTTTTTCACGCAAAGCTAAAGCCACATCATTTGCGAACCTCCGTGAATGTTTCGACGTCAAAAATCCCACACATTTGGCTGGAAATGAGCATTTTCTGCTTCAGATTCCACGCTAGCTGTTGAATTTAACAGCAACTGATCACCGACGAGGACACGGAGCTTGGGTCCGAGGTCAAATGAACTCCACCCGATGGAGGTACAGTCATTTCATTTACAACACTTACCCCATCCCCACAGCGGCTTATCGAACAGCTCCATGGTTACGAGTGACGCTAAATTCTCAACGGCTGTCTGTAGTGACGCGAGCTTGGGCTGCCTATGTTTGGATTAGACCATTAAATGTGGATCAAAGTTTTTTTTAGGTAAAACTTATAAAATTGTCGATTTGACCGAGATTGTTTGACGTTATCTCAAGAAGCCCGACATACCCTTGGCAAAGGATGATCGTCTACGGCTGCTTATGACCGAGGTAAAAACAATTTGTTCAACCAGAATTTAAGAAGACGTCAATCAACATTTAGTCAGAACGATCGAGATACTTCAATTTTGAGAGCTTCGCCGGTTTGCGCAAAAGATGATTTTCCTATTGTTCATTTTGACAGTTCCTGACGATTTACATGATATGTGTAATTTATGATTTCGTTTTAGAAGACAATGCTAAGGCTATACCAGCAGAATCCTAAGGAGTGTTAGGTCCTTACGTGAACACGTGCTTGGATACCACTTGACAACGGCTTGCTAGATGGCAAGCTATCTAAGCCAATTACTCCAAAATGACGTCGAAACCCGATCTTTTTAAATAGTTGACCACTTTACAAGCACCTCTGCAAATGTTATCTATTGCGTAACATGCGCACTATGCGAAAAGATATACATTAGTGAAACTAGGAGACCGCTTTCGATAACATCTGCGAGACGTGGAAAAAAGCGACAAGGAACTATCGCACTTCGACACTTCAACCTTGCCAATCATTCTAGGAACACATGGTCATTAGTGGCTATTCCCTGTACCAAGGCAACACGGAAAACCGAAAAAATGCTCAACAAAGAATTATTATTTAAATCGGCTCCCTCACTCCAAACGGAATTAACGAACGCTTTCTTTCAGCGAATTTATTCTTCTTATGTACGTTGCTCTATCCCCAATATATCTACCGCTAACAACCCATAATTCCGAAACGTCAGCTTTCGAATTTCTTTACGGTCGTCAATTTACCATATCAACTCAGTAGATAAACCCCTTTTTATCTAAGCGTCTAAACATTCATCTGTTAATCTAAAAAGTTTAATTTTGTGCAGTTATTGCGAGTAGTTTGCTAATTCAAGTTCAAAAGTTGTTTCAGTAGCTTTTGGAGATCACGTGAGGCGAAAATGGACGTTTTTCGCTCATTTTGCGGCGGATATTAGCATTGGCATTTCCTCGGCTCAAGAATATCCAAAGTTGAGCAAAATATTTGGTACATTAGAGTACAATACAACCACTAAGATCATGCCCTAATGATTACAAACATCATTATCAAGTTGTGGAATCAAACATGGAAACAATGGAAAAAACAAAATAGAAAAAAAAAAAAGATTCGACTTGTGGATGATATCAACTCCAGCCAAAAATACACTGACCGACCTATCTGACAATGCACGTAGGCTATGAGAACCTTATAGTAGTACATCACTACCACTACTTACACAGTATACTACACCACTAAGTTGATATCACGAACATTATCGTGCCAAAATATAAATTTCCTAAATTACGTGTTAACGCTACCGCGCACATTTTAATACTACCACTACTTTTGTCGAATTTTGTTTAATACTTACATTTCAAGAATGAAATGCGCGTATAGTCAATCATCTTTGAGGTGAAAACAACTACTTAAAGTCAGGGCTTCGGAAAACTTGTTCCAGCAAGGATATAAATGGCTTCCATTTCGTTGTATTACTTAAGTGTCACATTTGTGGCATCTATTTTAGATAAATCCAGAAGGTGTTTTGGTTTGGAAAGCGTTCTTTCAAGCGGCACATCCAGGTGTTTATTTAGAGTTTGAAATTACGTAGATATGTCACTGAGTCTTTGGACCTAATGCACTTTCTATAAAAGTGGTTATTCATTGAAAAATCTGGCACTACTCTTGCCAGGTCGAAAGATTATCCCAAAAGCACTCATTTCACACAATTCCAGAAAATGCATCAGATCGTCCATTGCGATCATCTACTAGATTAGCCACAGTTACTTTGATGATCCTCACTTAGTCGTTATTCAAATATTGTCTACATTGTTTTCTGAAATTAAGATCGTGTTGTCGCTTATAATATTTCTTAGCCTGTATTATTTGTAATATTAATGCTGAGTTGAGTTACATAAATCTATCTGTCTGTCTGTCTGTCTGTCGTTTGCCATTATGGCAAAAAGAAGAAGGTCATGATGGAACAAGGTTCTTCGCCGAGTCACTTTAAAAAAAACAACAATGAAAACCTGCACTGACTATCGTGTTCGTTTTGATTGCAGTTTTGAGGCGTCATGCATTTAAAACTTCCTAGGCTCTCATATGGTAACGGTGTTAGAGTCCTGACTCTTCTTCAATGGGCCTGCATCATTTCTTTTGTTCTTGTCTTCCTCTTCGTCGCTATCTTGGCACACTTGATTGACCGACGATTCTGGGTGATCGCGAGGTACTACGCTTAAACATGCTAAATTCAATTCATCAGATGGTACGCTCGCAGCGACCTGATCTTTCCATAGCTCAGAGCTCTTTTCCAACCATTCTACCTCTCTTTCTGGCTCGATGCTATCATCTCGTTCGGCTTGGTGGGCATGGTTAACCAATGATTTTGAATGATCGTGGAATGCTGAAGGATGCACATTTATCGATTGACTCGTCGCACTTTGGTTCCTGGTTGAAGCACTCCATTTAGTGCTTTTCGGTGAAGCATCAGAAAATGCCACAGGAACACCTTTCATCTCAAGAGCTTCCAATTTGCCATCGGGCTGAAAGTTGTCTTTGAAAATAAAAGGTCGTCTGGAAAAAAGGTCATGCAAGCGACTTAAAATCAAATAGTAACATAAATATCCACTTTTATCACGTGAGACAATGAACTCAGTTTAAAAGTGCAAAGTTATAAAAACTAGAAGCTAAAAAAAACTGTTGACTTTAGCGGGCCGTGTTGTAAAATAAGACCCTATAGTCAAATTGGATTAGTACTTGTGTGTGTTTTTGTTTTTGTTTTTGTTTTTTGTTTTTGTTTTTGTTTTTTGGTTTTTTGGTTTTTCTTTTTTTTTTTGGTTTGTTTGTTTGTTTGTTTTTCCATCTTAGTCCTGCCTTCTTGTCATTCTTTATTTGTAATGTGCCATTCCATTAGTTTAAAAAACAATGGTAATCAGTAAGAATCTATGATCCACTTCATTTCTCCGGATTCACTGATTTTTATGATCAAAATTTTTTCAACGGTAAAGACATTGTAACAAACAAAGTTGTCTTTGATTGCGTACCTTTTCTTTTTCACGAAACGCACCAAAATGATAATGACAAGGAAGAGGCCTCCAAAAAGACTAGCGCCGATAATCTTTGCTGCAGTGAATTCTCTGATCTTGTCGTCATTTGTCGGGAATTCTTGTAAAGGAGAATTTAAGGGCTCTACTGCGACAATGGAGCTTCCCAAACATCTTCCAATGCTTGGCATATTACTTTTTACTATGTTTGTTAAGACGTCTTTGCCAACCGCAATGCTTTGTGAGGACTCTCTTGGGAGACTTAGGTAGAAAGCTATCATTGCAACGTTTGGATCATCAGATGACTTTTTGGGATATCCAGGTAAAATGTGAACCATATCAGGCGAAAATGTCATATTTGATGACCTCCATCGAGGGGAACTAAAAAAAGTACAAAAAATGGAGACAGGTTTAAAACCAAACCATTGTCGACTAACACTGCCAAATCAACAGGTAACACTCGCTTCAATTACTAGCTTTCGCCTTGATGCAAGGGACCGCTGATTGCCGTGTTCACTTTTGATCTCTTTTTCGGAAAGAGTCAAAGATATAATTCTTTCGATTTAAAAGAAATTATTATCCACATGAGAGGTAAAATGTATTACTAGTACAAAAACATCCTCTGACTTGGAATCGCTTTGCATGTGCGTACAATTCGTTGCCTACAGCTCTTGCCAAAAACGACGTGACATGAAGCATTTGAAAGACCGACGATGTTCATACTAGTATAATTAAGGATACTTGCACATTCCGAACAACTTGGAACAATCTCGTAATGATTGTAATGACGCAAGGTTAACGTTTTCAAATGGCATCTTCGAATCCATGTGCATCGTGGTCGTTTTATATCCAATGAAAATTGACATAAATTTTCCATTTTCCACTTTGAAATAAATCCGTTTGGAATAAAATGTCCTTCCAAATGAATATTAATTTACGGAAAATTCAAACATTTTAAATTATCACCATTTAAATTGTGAGCGTGAGAAGAAGAATTTTTCGCCTACCTGACTAGAACCGACCGACATTCGGCCTGCTTAACACTGCAATATTCTGTAGCTGCTCTAGCAACTTCCTTTTTAAAATTACGTTTCATTTCTTGATGCCACTGAGTGAAAAAAGAGAAAGATACATCACTGAAATGAAGTTAAAATCAGATTCCCAAAATACCCATCCCCTCCCCCCACCCCACTTCGAAATCCCAGCTCGGACGTTTAGGATAAAACTCTTTTAAAACAAACCGAGTACTTGGGGTTACATTAGAAATCGATCTAGCGCCAAGCATGAGATGTATGATGCACTTTGAAGTCGATTGAACCAAGGAAATATCAATGGTTGGCTCTCATGTGCTTCCTTTAAACAACAAATAGCAGTATTCGAAATGAAACATAATAAAAATCGAGCATAAATCATAAAAATTGCTCGTTAACTCTAAATATATTTCAATCTGGTCCTTGATATTGGCTATTCTCTCATATTCCGTGTTCGCCATCAAATTGAATGTACATGTATTAAAAAAGACACCAGTTAGCTCTAAGTCACTCATTAGACTTTAAGAGCTGGAGTTAGAGGGAGAAGCTGGACGCTCAAATGAATTTAGTTCAAGTAGTACTTAGACAAGAGGTAGATACAAAGGAAAATACTATAACGATCATCGCAAGACAAGTAGCATAGAGAGAGACAGAGAGCAATTTAATATGCCTTTTTTCCAGTTTATAAAACAGCATACAAATTTATGCACAAACACGAAACAAAGGAATTGTTAACAATTTGCAATCAGGACTGCACACTAACTATTTAATTCTCAGAAACGGACACTTAGCAATTATTAATACGAGAGGTTTAAAATTCACATCTCGTTACAAATACCTCGCTTATATTCAATCCGGTAACACTCAACACGACTGATTCCTTTCTCCTCTCATCTGGTGGAATTCTAGAGAAAGAATTGTATGACCTTAGTGGAAGAGGTCTGTGCGGAGGAGGGGCTTGAGGAGAAGTGGATTTTAGTGTACTTGGTCCAGAGGCGATCTGAGAAGTGGTGGTGTTTGGCTTTACTCTGGTCAAAGCAAAAATATCTGAAAGTAAAATGAATAAATGTTGTTAATTCAATTAAAAAACTTAAGTTAAAGCATGAAAAAGACAATGAGCGAGTTCTTGGGTTTGATTGCTTTCTGTCTTCATCTGAAAACATTTCTGCAGGTAAAATTGTACGTACCTCGTGCAGAAGGCGTTTGAGGAGGAGGAGGAGGAGGAGGAGGAGGAGTGGGGCTTAGTGCACTTGGTCCAGAGGCAATCGGAGAAGGGGTGGTATTTGGTTCTATTGTTGCCGAAGAAAAAATGCCTAAAAGTAAAAAATAATTGTCATTAATACAATTCAAAAACTGAAGTTAAGGCATAAAAAAGACAATGAGCGAGTTGTTCGAAGAACGTTAAGTATAAAACTGGGTTAAAAAGGTATGACGTAGTTATGCCATCAAGTATTAGAGCAGGTTTGATGTCACTCACTCATTCACTCGCTCCATTCCGATCTATTCATTAAGTTAAACCGGCTTCGATTTGACATTTTTGCCGTACCTCTCACTTTTGTCCCAGATTGTTTATCTGCGTAACTTTGGAAGCTTTCAGTGGGTAGTAGAAAAGTGCTGTTTTTTATCGGTAGGTCTTTGAGAGAATTTCATTTACTGTAATGGCGTCGATTTTAGTGAATGAAGGTTTAACTCAGATACTGTTTTCGTTCTGTCCTCAAAGCCTAGATGCCTTTGTGGAGTTAGAAAAGTAGAAAATTCAGATCATAATCATAAACGTGATACTGTGAGAAAAATGAACGTGGGAACTGCAAATATTCACATTCGCTTTTGGTTCATTTGGACCAATCGAGTATTCTTTTGTCATAGGGAGGAAGAACGTAACAGGGAATGGATGTTGCATCACTACAAACTTAGGTGAGCATCGCATTGTGTTGTATGGCATTGATTTCGTTTAAAACTTACAGACTTTCTACGTATATTCATTTGTTTGTTTATCGTAAACTGTTTGATTCGGCACAAATGGTGATGATTCTAAAATCAAAATGGTGATGTCGACTATATTTTTATTTATATAGGCCGTATTCTGTAGCATAAAAATGCCCCTACAAAACGATTTTCAACATCGCGCAGGATGCTATAGTTTTCTGCGACATTTACTTGCGGTGCCAAATTTTGTGAAAGGCAGCATATTAATTTGCATATCCAGAACAAGTTATCTGGGATTGGCCAAAAGATTTAGCTGTGGGAATACCTTGGTCCCATTGCAGAATTTGCCTACTGTCAATCAAACGATTTCGAGTGTGATCTGAAATGTGAGGTGCGATAAAGTGAACAATTCAAGCGTGAACATAGACGCGCGCCAAAGGAAGTGAAAAGTTTAGCCACAATGAAAGCTTCCTAAAATCACGTCGAATTCAGCCTGAAGGAAACGCGCTAAATATCATTTCGTTAATAGCGACAGTTTTTCATCCACGCAAATCGCCCGTACATATTTTTCTCTTTAGAGTTCGCTCCGAGTATTTTATCTAGTGTAGTAAATTCAGACACTTTTTCTTGTTCTAGAGATGAGCTCTAAGAGAGCTCCCGATCAACATGCTGCATTTCGTGAGCTGACGACATTTTTTGTACTTTCGATTGACCTGATCCTATGTTGGAAATCGCGCTTGTGTTGGAGCGATTCTAGAATACACGGCCTTTTTTTTTTTTACAGCATAAAACTGTTGGTCCCGCACTTCTGCAGTCGTGAAGTGGAATTCAGCGAGTTTTCAACTATTGCTCCCGCTGTCCCTGTGTTTTTTCGGGCCCAACTGTTTTAGAACGAGTAATAATCAAGTGTTGCTTTATTTTTCTGCGTTGCCTTCATTATTAGGGGTGGTGTTTGTTCGGGTGCAAACAATCGTATAATCGGAAGAATCAGAGAATAAAAACAAAGATGACTGCGGGACTGCTGGAGCAGTTTGTTCAAAACCTATTCAAACTGGCATTTATACGTTAAGCCAGAACCAACCGAACATTTGATCTTACCGCCTTCTACGAAAAAATGGTTTGAGTTACCTTCAATCTTCGCAACATGTCGTAAATGTTACAGATTTTGGTTTTCTGTTATATGCTTGCGCTTCTAACAAAGAAAATTGACATGGCGGAAGTGCTATTGTTTTTGTTAGAGAAGTTTAAATATTTTACCGTCCTGGCGGGAAATTCAAAGACCATATCATATTGTTTTAAGCTCCAATAATGACATCATAACACCTTATCAGTATGGATTTCGCTAAGGCTTTTCTACCGTAACACAATTGACAACCGTTCTGGACGATTGGTTCTCCTCTCTGGACAAGCGTACAAGAACTGATGTCCTTCTGCTTGACTTTGCAAAAGCCTTTGATAGTGTTCCTCATCAGAGGTTACTGTATAAGCTCCCTTACTATGGTGTCCGAAATAAAACCTTGGAATGGATTAAATAATTCCTTCCAGGCCGCTCTCAACGTGTCCAAGTGAATGATGAAAAATCAGGTTGGGCTGATGTCACATCTGGTGTTCCCTAAGGCACAGTGCTTGGCCCCTCTCTGTTCATCACTTAGATAATTGATGTTTGCTGATGACGCTGTAATGTATCGTGAAATCCTGAGATCACAGGATGAAGTCATCTTTCAAAATGACATTGACTCTATTACTGACGGGGCCAAAACCTGACAAATGAGCCTTAATTTTGATAAATGCAATGTTGTGTCTATAACTAGATCAAACTCAGAGTCGACCATTAGCCGTCAGATGTCAAATAAGCCCCTAGGGATAGTATCATGCCATAAGTACCTGGGTATCTTAATACAAGATGATTTGCAATGTACACAAGTTAGAGAGGTCAAATCTAAAGCCTCAAAGATCCTTGGCCTTTTACGTAGAAATCTATATAGCTGCAGCAATTATGTTAAATAACAGGCCTATAAGTCATTAGTTAGGTCACGTGTTGAATATGCTTCACGCTGTTGGTCTTCTTTTAAAAAGCAGCACATAGCATCTATAGAATCAATTCAACGTGCTGCTGCTAGTTGTGTTTCCTCTGATTACTAGTTATTCTAGTGTGATAGGTATGACACACTCACTGGGCTGGGATAGTTTAGAAAAACATAGATACGTAGACTCGGTAACTATGATGTATATAGTTGTTTACAACTTAGACCATATTTCTCATCCAAATTCAGTTCAGTCTTCATATTCTAGAACTCGAGCAAATCGTCCTCATAAGTTTTCTATGCACATATTTGCAAATTCAAATGCATACAAGCATTCTTTTTTCTCGATTGCGACTCCAGCTATACTCGACAATGCAGATGACGAAAAAGAAGTCGAAGAAATCAGTTATTCAGAAATTGTCAGTTTCTGTCATAAATATTCGACATCATCTGGTAGATGTTTTACGGATATACATTCGAGTAAATCAGAGGAGGAACCACCAAAAAGTTGCCTTTGAGACGCGAAAAGTTCTTTTGAATCTGCTCTCACTGTACGTGTTCAAAAAAGTTTACGGTGTTCCACCAGCAAACGTTTCTCAGCAGACGCCTGCACGATCGTGCCACAGCAATTTGCTGAGTTTCGTGGAAGGAAACCAGAAGAACAATAAATGAACACACTTTGAGAAGTGATCTTCTCCTTGCACTAAAATGATGTTTCATGGACTGTTTTATCAGTTGTCGTTGCCTTCTGGCGTTTTAAATCGCCTTCGAATTCATTAAAGCAAACTTCCTCCGACCTTCCTTTAAGCTGCTGTCCTGTATGTGAAACCGGTGGATGGAAGGTTTGTTTTATCGGTTCCGGCTACCCTTGGGCCATATCAGGCCCAAACAAAAGTTTTTAGGCCTAAGGTTAGCTTTTATGCATGTTTAGGAAACTTCCTGTATTCATATTCTGCTATCATATTTATCGTTATGGCGAAAGGGGGACACACAGCACTAGTGCTCAGTGTTCGGGGGAACAGATAACACGGGGGAACACAAAACGCTGTGACACCGCCATGCTTACCCTTCTGCGTCCATTTGAAAGCGGATATTCCAATAAATATTTATTACGCATACGCAAACAAAATGGCTGTGACTATATTTGGGGGAATTGTAATGAGCCTTGGAAGGAAATTACGAGAAAACTGCGCGCTTTTGGAGGTAACAACCCAATACGTATTCAGTGAGTTAAGATCTGTTACGCTGGTCCTTACTTACAAAGCTGAGTTAACATATATCTTTTTGCTATATTAAAATGAAGTACCCGACCAATGGCAGCGGAATTGAACCATACTCGCTCACAGAATACGGCCTAATATGAGGTTGAAGGTGTCCTAGAAATAAATCTTTTCACAAGTTACCAGTTCCGTAACGTTTTTGTTTTTCAAAAGCGGCATTTTCACTTTCTGAATTGTCACTTTGCGGGACACCATAGTATACTGAATTTTTGTTTCGATTTCTTAAGTGTCTCTCTTTAAAGTGACTATCAACTCAACAACGTTCTCCGCTTTATTTATTCTCCGACATAGTCCCAAATACATTGTGCGGTTGGTTGTAGAGCCTTTGGATTGAAAATTCACTTCCTTTTTTTTGCTTTGAAAGACGGAAAAAGCGTTACACTTTGATCCGTAACCGAGCAATGAAGGGGAATGGGTTGGATACAGGGATGACGTCACCAATTAATTTAAAAGGAACAAAAAAGGTTAAGCATTTTATGACGTCATCCCGGCTTTCAACACAAATAAAAAAGTGAATTTTCAATCCAAAGTTTCTAAAAACAACAAAATGTATTTGGGACGATTTCGGACAATAAATAAAGTGAAAAACTGCGTTGAGTTGAGAGGCACTGTAATCTTGAATGAGTGTATCACTTAAACAGTAAAAACTATACTAGCAGTTTAAAATAATAAAGATTAAGTAAACAGATGAATAAATAAAATAAAATATTTACAATGAAGAACGTCTACATTGATGCAACAATAGTTTTAAATTCACTTAGTCATTCATGGATTACAGATGTGGGTAAACTGTTCCAAGACTTAATTTATACATATCATTCGATGTACCTAATTGGTGAGAGGTGCCCAGTTGCGACGGCGTGAAGCTCATGCATTTCGAGATATCTCTGCTGGTAGAGAGATAGCAACACTCCCTTTAATTATAGATCCTATAAAACATACAACTTTAGTTGACAAATCTGCGATGATGATCATTATGATTCTCCGCATTTGAAACGTTGCAAGTATATTAGGAGATGTGTTTCTACTCATGTGTACTGTCACGTGAACTCCAGAGGCTTTTAGTTGATTTCTGGCTGTCATATTGGTGGACCACCGTGGTGGCTTTCGTACAAAACTCCTAGTTTAGGTTGCTTTTTCTTCTTATTTGGTGGCCCTTCTACAGGCAAAGTTGTACGTAGATGGTGCAGAAGGCGTTCGAGGAGGAGTTGTTGGAATACCCCACACAAAATGGTCATCATTACCCAGTACCAAGGATAAGCAACACAAAGTACGAAATGCACCACATAATAAATATCCTCTAAAAATTTCGCAGTTGTGACATAACGAAACTTGTCGCGCCATTCCGCCCTCCTATTAACAATGCGCTCATGCAATCTTTGCCTTTGTTATAATCAAACTGCGAAATAACTGGCTCTTGATGATAACAGTAACAATAACTTAAAACTACATCACTAATAAGTCTTAAAGACGCCTGACTACAAATTTTTAGATAGACACGTGTTATGACATCCAATAACACTAAAGCGACAAATGTGCGAGTAGTGTTGTTACAATAGAAGTCTTGCCTCACAGGGGTCCTGACGGTCTCCCTGATTGGGTTCTGGCAAGAAAAATGTTACTTGCATAACAAAGTAAACGAGTTTCTTCAATCAAATTTATAAGGTGGTCTTTTCTGCACAACCGAGTGTGACTTTTACTTACTTGGCCTTGGTGTCGTTGTTGGTCGTTGACTTGAGTATGGACGCAGTGTGGTGTTCCGTGTGATCAAATTATTCATAACAACAAGAAATGAATCACAGTAGTTTTGCAAAGTGGAAGGAGGCATTCCTTAATTATTGATGTAACTGAGCACTGACTACGCCACACAACCCTGCATTACAATCAGCCAGTTCAGGAGTTTCACCAATCACTTTCCTTGCGCGCGGATAAAACAAGTATTTACAGGAGCTCTTGGTATGTGTCAATAATGCAAAAGATTTCAAATTCCAATTTCATGAACTATTTTCCATAGCAACAGAGAAAATTTGTACTTTTGTTTTTATGCCGACAAGCACAGGTACGTTGTTTTTTTTATATAACCGATGTGGCTTATAAACTAGAATACCCTACATGACACCATAATACAATTATATCCTACTCTGTACTACTTTACCCTATACAACACGACTCCGGTCCGCACCGCACCGCAACGCGCCGGACCACGCCATACAACATTGCACTGCACAACACAGAACTGGAATGCATAATCTACTTTAACGACTAGTAGTATTTAATCAAGGAGTATTGAAGTGCTTTTGACACACTGAAGATTTAAAAGTATAGCCAGTGAGAGGAAGGAAAGGCTTACTGAGTGAGTAAGATCTTTTAGGTGAAGGATACAAAATGAGGGAATGGGCCAGTTGTTATATAAATTATTAGTGCCATTGCAGGTCAAGTTTAATGGTAAATTAAGGTAGTTAGTAATTAGTCCACGAAGTAATACTTTTTACACTAATATGTTATTCAGCATTGTGTTCCTTAAATAAACTTTATTTTCCTTTGAGTCACCTACTCGATTAGTTTCCTAAACATTTTAAATGTAAAAAAACTTTCGCACAATTGTTTTATTTTAGCTATCTGTGATTACCTTGGTTTTAGATTTTCATTTTGCCTTAATATTGACTCTCTGTAAATGATATTTGTGTCAGTTAAAATTAAAAATTGACTTGAAATTTCACGACACGACAGAACACGAAAGTAAACTAAACATCACTTTACTACCCTACAACACTCAACACTACCCTACCCTACCCTACCCTACCCTACCCTACCCTACCCATCCCTACCCTACCCCACCCTACCCTACCCTACACTATATTACATTACACTACTCTACACACACTACCCTGCCATACATTACACAACGCTGCACTTCACTTTACTCAGCTTCACTACACTGCACTTGGTCGTGAGCGTGTTAATGTCCAACTCACCAAGTGGGAAAAAGGAGAAATGTAGGTCAAATCCTCTATTTTGAAAAATCCAAAAAATCCAGTCTGAATGAAAAGACAACACAACTGCACTACCGGTAATCAGCACACTTCGTCCAGTTTGCACACCGCAGTATTTGCCGATTGTATGGTTCCTATCATTGCTGATTCTTAAATAGTCGAACCTATCATATAAAAGGACAAAAGCACATTAATCAAATAGCAATCAAAGAAAAGACGTCACATTTTTGTTAAACCAGGTCGAGAAATTGGGTACATCATAAAATAGCAAATTATTTGCATAGAAATCCTGTCTTCGAAATCCTGTGCGATTTTTATCGCATATTTTGACAACTATGGAAAGATCGTTAAATTGGGCATATTATTAAATAATATTGAAAGCTAGATCATCAAGACAGTCCTGCGTTCATGGCAGCTTCCTTGTTGTCCTTAAAGCGTACAACAGCTTACTAGCCTTCGAGAAAACTGAATCGACATGAAGATCCCACTTAAGATCGCGCTTCATATGGACTCCAAGTAGCTTGACTGACTGGACAGACTCAAGTTGTTGATTGTTAACAACGAGGGGGTCGAGGGAGACTTGACTCTTTGCAAAGCAGATAGTGAGCTCCTTGGCCTTTTTTGTGTTGAGACGCATGTTGTTGGTAACTGTCATTGGTTTATTTGATCCACCTCTTTCTGTAGAGTACACGTAGCACAGGCGGCAGTGACGAGCTCGAAATATGGTGCAATCGTCAATATACTTATAAATAGGAAGGGAGGTAGACAAGTCGTTAATCATGACCAGGCATTGATACCCCGGCATTGATACACTTCCACCTAGATTTCACTTGACCAAGCCTGACACGCTGGGACCGGTCTTAAAGAAAGCTCGCACACCAGTTCAATAAGATAGGCAGAACATTTAGTAGGCAAAGCTTATGAATCAAGATGCTGTGATCGATTCGATCAAACGCCTTAGAAAAGTCAATCAGGCAAGATCTAATAACCGCCTTAGGGGTCTCAGCTCCTTGCAGCCACTCGTGGATAAGACGTACCAAGGCGTGGGAGGTGGACGAATCTTTGATCCCGCCGAACTGATGGGAGTCGATATAAGGCATCACAATAGGGCACAGCCACGAGAAAACAAACCCTTCCAATACTCTGCTAAACACAGCAGTGAGTGAGATCGGCCTTAAATCGCACTGTAAAGACTTTGGCTTGGGAGTCTTCGCAAAAGGGAGAACATCGTCACATTTCCACAACGAAGGAACTTTGCCTTGTCTGATAGAGGCGTTAAATATAGAGGCGATAGGGTGGGAAATGACTGGCGCAAAGTCCTTTAATAGCCAATTAGGGATATCATCAGATCCAAGGTGATTTACCTTCCGTTGTGGCCAAGAGAGAACGTTCAACGGCCTCTAGTGTGATGATTAACTCGTCAAGTGTGTGATCCACAGGAACAGGGCTGTATTCCAAAGGTGGCATGTCACTAAAAATATTGCTGAACGAAACATTGCATGCTAATTGGAAGCGGTCGGATACCAAGTTAGTCGAGGCTTACATTGTTCAAAACACGCTGCACGCTCACTAACCAAACTACATCAGCTGATCGCCTTCGTAGCTTCTGGCTTGAAATCTAATTACTTAAAGACAAGGCCCCCAGCAATCCTATAAATTTGATGATCTAAGTAAAGCTCGATGAAATAGGATGACAGTATGTTTGGGCGTCCGTTCATAATCTCCAAATGAAAATTCATTTACGTCATCCCAGAACACAACAAGGTACCCATGCATTAAATATTGTAATCGATCTAGAATAGAGCAAAGTATTTGCAAAGCAAATTATTGGCTAACGTCTTGGCACTTACCCGCAGTTTGATTGATGTTCCAATTCATTATAACGAATATGTTAAGGCCTCCGTTTATAACCTCCAATACATTTTCACGCCCACGCAAATCAAACTTTAATAGGTGCACCGTAGAGCAAATATTTGGAAAACAAACCCAATCCTAATGTTTTGGCACTTACCAACACTTCCGAGTATATACCAAGTCAAAAAAGTTAAAGTAAATGACCAACTTCTGGTCAAAAGGAATAGGAACTCGATAGACACAATCCATGTTTCTTGGATAGTTGTTAGGATATCCGGGACTTCTCAGGATGTTGTTTCTGAAAGACCCACAATCTAAAAGAAAATTAGCATTATCAGTAAGTAAAATATTGAAGAGAACAACATCATTCACAATCAGAGACACGTATCTGAAAGGGAAATTCCGTAGCAATGGAAAAAAAAAACCAAAGATTCTCTAATGAATTTATTCAGATCTTTCTGATGCCTTTAGATCCCACGCGATGAGGGAAAAGGCCGGTAGCCATGAAAGAACTATTTACCGTACGAACAAGCTTCCGAAAAGAGATGAAGAGTGTGCTGGACGAGGACGATTTCATGAATTCTCAAGTTTATGGGACAGAAAATGTTACCAGTGTTTCAATGATAATTCATCTTTCATCACCACGTTACAGCTCGCTGTCCCAAGACTTCTAGATGCAAAGCTTAAAATCGATACGTTTGCAACAAAAGTCAAAAGCAAAAAGCGCTAGGGCACGGCAGTAATATCCTCATCGTCATCGGGTTTACTTAGATTGCTTTTGGTCTTCATCGGATTGCTGAGTTCTACAGAAAAGTTGTACCTACCTGGTGCAGAAGGCGTTTGAGGAGGAGTGGTTTGAATAGAAGTCGAGTTTAGTGCACTTGGTTCAGAGGGGAGGATCACAGAAGGGGTGGTAGTTGGTGCCACTGTTGACAAAGAGAAAATGCCTAAAAGTAAAATAACATAATTGTTATTAACTCAATTCAAAAACTGAAGTTAAAGCATGAAAAAGACTATGGACGAGTCGTTGGAAGCATCCTGAAATTTAAACGGGTTAAGTTCCTAGTTTAAGTTGCTTTTTCTTGATGGTAGATGGTGCAGAAGGCGTTCGAGGAGGAGTTGTTGGAATACCCCACACAAAATGGTCATCATTACCCAGTACCAAGGATAAGCAACACAAAATACGAAATACGCCACATAATAAAAATCCTCTAAAAACTGACAGCTCTTTTTCGCAGTAGTGACATAACGAAACTTGTCGCGCCATTCTGCCCTTTTATTAACAATGCGCTCATGCAATCTTTGTCTTTGTTATATTCAAACTGCGAAATAACTGGCTCTTGATGATAACAGTAACAATAACTTAAAACTACATCACGAATAAATCTTAAAGACGCCTGACTACAAATCTTTACATAAACAATAACACTAAACCGACAAATTTGCGGGTAGTGTCGTTACAATAGAAGTCTTGCCTCACAGGGGTCGTGACGGTCTCCCTGATTGGGTTCGGGCAAGAAAAATCTTACTCGCATAACAAAGTAAACGAGTTTCTCCAATCAAATTTATAAGGTGGTCTTTTCTGCACAACCGAGTGTGACTTTTACTTACTTGGCCTTGGTGTCGTTGTTGGTCGTTGAGTTGAGTATGGACGTGATATTTAAGAAAAACGACACAACTTTAAAAAATTTGAAAAACACGTTTGGGATACTCAGTATCCATCTTCAGTTGAAGGATGTTTACAAGTGAGTGACTTTATATAAAGTATGTAACAAGTAGGTGTAAATTACAAATTGTAGAATAATACTTACAAACATCCTTCGACTGAAGATGGATACCTGAGTATCCGAAACATGTTGTGCAAATTTACAAGTTGTGTCGTTTTTCTTAAATGTTTGATTTCAATCTCACTGCTACGAAAATTTGGAAGAAACAATAACAAATAAATTACAGCAGTTCTTCCAAAGTGGAAGAAGGCATTTCCTAATTATAAATGCAGCCGCCAGATCTACTCAATTTCCACGGCAAGGTTGTTCGAAGGATAGCTATTGCTGATCCTCGATTGATTTTTACGAACAGCCAGAATATCTTTTTTTCAACTTTAATCCGCTGAAGCGCGAACCATCCCCTTAAACACCATGGTCCTAGCAGAGCAGCATTTGAACTTAGTATAGTGGGATATGAAATTGGTTGTCCTAACTACAAGTTGCCCCTAAAACAGTTAGTTCGTAGCTTACCGGTATAAGAACTTTGTATAAAAAATTGTCCGAACCTCACTCTTTTGTACGTTTATTCCGCTGCAATTTCATAAAAGAAACACAAGCACCGTTTTTGCGTCTTTAGAATTTAAAATAAGAACTCACGGCATGGTTCAGAGCCACCTTAAAATTTTTTTGGACAGATCTGATACTATTCCGTAGACTTAACGTGCTTCTAATATAACCTTAGAACTTTATTTAAATGTAGATGTTGCGGTTTAATTTTGTTTTTGGTTTTTTCAAACTAGTTTAAATTTTTAAGCTAATTTAATTTTTTTAGAACACTGCCCATTTTAACATATTTGGATATCTTTCTGTAATTAACTTTATGGAGTATGTATAAAATAAAGTAGGAAAATCGATTGCTTTCTGTCTTCATCTGAAAACATTTCTGCAGGTAAAATTGTACGTACCTCGTGCAGAAGGCGTTTGAGGAGGAGGAGGAGGAGTGGGGCTTAGTGCACTTGGTCCAGAGGCAATCGGAGAAGGGGTGGTATTTGGTTCTATTGTTGCCGAAGAAAAAATGCCTAAAAGTAAAATGCAATAATTGTCATTAATACAATTCAAAAACTGAAGTTAAGGCATAAAAAAGACAATGAGCGAGTTGTTCGAAGAAGGTTAAGTATAAAACTGGGTTAAAAGGTATGACGTAGTTATGCCATCAGGTATTAGAGCAGGTTTGATGTCACTCACTCATTCACTCGCTCCATTCCGATCTATTCATTAAGTTAAACCGGCTTCGATTTGACATTTTTGCCGTACCTCTCACTTTTGTCCCAGAGTGTTTACCTGCGTATCTTTGGAAGCTTTCAGTGGGTAATAGAAAGGTGTTTTTTTTTTTTTCGGTAGGTCTTTGAGAGAATTTCATTTACTGTAATGGCGTCGATTTTAGTGAATGAAGGTTTAACTCGGATACTGTTTTCGTTCTGTCCTCAAAGCCTAGATGCCTTTGTGGAGTTAGAAAAATAGAAAATTCAGATCATAATCATAAACGTGATACTGTGAGAAAAATGAACGTGGGAACTGCAAATATTTACATTCGCTTTTGGTTCATTTGGACCAATCGAGTATTCTTTTGTCATAGGGAGGAAGAACGTAACAGGGAATGGATGTTGCATCACTACAAACTTAGGTGAGCATCGCATTGTGTTGTATGGCATTGATTTCGTTTAAAACTTACAGACTTTCTACGTATATTCATTTGTTTGTTTATCGTAAACTGTTTGATTCGGCACAAATGGTGATGATTCTAAAATCAAAATGGTGATGTCGACTATATTTTTATTTATATAGGCCGTATTCTGTAGCATAAAAATGCCCCTACAAAACGATTTTCAACATCGCGCAGGATGCTATAGTTTTCTGCGACATTTACTTGCGGTGCCAAATTTTGTGAAAGGCAGCATATTAATTTGCATATCCAGAACAAGTTATCTGGGATTGGCCAAAAGATTTAGCTGTGGGAATACCTTGGTCCCATTGCAGAATTTGCCTACTGTCAATCAAACGATTTCGAGTGTGATCTGAAATGTGAGGTGCGATAAAGTGAACAATTCAAGCGTGAACATAGACGCGCGCCAAAGGAAGTGAAAAGTTTAGCCACAATGAAAGCTTCCTAAAATCACGTCGAATTCAGCCTGAAGGAAACGCGCTAAATATCATTTCGTTAATAGCGACAGTTTTTCATCCACGCAAATCGCCCGTACATATTTTTCTCTTTAGAGTTCGCTCCGAGTATTTTATCTAGTGTAGTAAATTCAGACACTTTTTCTTGTTCTAGAGATGAGCTCTAAGAGAGCTCCCGATCAACACGCTGCATTTCGTGAGCTGACGACATTTTTTGTAATTTCGATTGACCTGATCCTATGTTGGAAATCGCGCTTGTGTTGGAGCGATTCTAGAATACACGGCCTTTTTTTTTTTTTTACAGCATAAAACTGTTGGTCCCGCACTTCTGCAGTCGTGAAGTGGAATTCAGCGAGTTTTCAACTATTGCTCCCGCTGTCCCTGTGTTTTTTCGGGCCCAACTGTTTTAGAACGAGTAATAATCAAGTGTTGCTTTATTTTTCTGCGTTGCCTTCATTATTAGGGGTGGTGTTTGTTCGGGTGCAAACAATCGTATAATCGGAAGAATCAGAGAATAAAAACAAAGATGACTGCGGGACTGCTGGAGCAGTTTGTTCAAAACCTATTCAAACTGGCATTTATACGTTAAGCCAGAACCAACCGAACATTTGATCTTACCGCCTTCTACGAAAAAATGGTTTGAGTTACCTTCAATCTTCGCAACATGTCGTAAATGTTACAGATTTTGGTTTTCTGTTATATGCTTGCGCTTCTAACAAAGAAAATTGACATGGCGGAAGTGCTATTGTTTTTGTTAGAGAAGTTTAAATATTTTACCGTCCTGGCGGGAAATTCAAAGACCATATAATGACATCATAACACCTTATCAGTATAGATTTCGCAAAGGCTTTTCTACCGTAACACAATTGACAACCGTTCTGGACGATTGGTTCTCCTCTTTGGACAAGCGTACAAGAACTGATGTCCTTCTGCTTGACTTTGCAAAAGCCTTTGATAGTGTTCCTCATCAGAGATTACTGTATAAGCTCTCTTACTATGGTGTCCGAAATAAAACCTTGGAATGGATTAAATAATTCCTTCCAGGCCGCTCTCAACGTGTCCAAGTGAATGATGAAAAATCAGGTTGGGCTGATGTCACATCTGGTGTTCCCTAAGGCACAGTGCTTAGCCCCTCTCTGTTCATCACCTAGATAAATGATGTTTGCTGATGACGCTGTAATGTATCGTGAAATCCTGAGCTCCCAAGATGAAGTCATCTTTCAAAATGACATTGACTCTATTACTGACAGTGGGCCAAAACCTGGCAAATGAGCCTTAATTTTTGATAAATGCAATGTTGTGTCTATAACTAGATCAAACTCAGAGTCGATTATTAGCTGTCAGATGTCAAATAAACCCCTAGGGATAGTATCATGCCATAAGTATCTGGGTATCTTAATACAAGATGATTTGCAATGGGATACACAAGTTAGAGAGGTCAAATCTAAAGCCTCAAAGATCCTTGGCCTTTTACGTAGAAATCTATATAGCTGCAGCAATTATGTTAAATAACAGGCCTATAAGTCATTAGTTAGGTCACGTGTTGAATATGCTTCACGCTGTTGGTCTTCTTTTAAAAAGCAGCACATAGCATCTATAGAATCAATTCAACGTGCTGCTGCTAGTTGTGTTTCCTCTGATTACTAGTTATTCTAGTGTGATAGGTATGACACACTCACTGGGCTGGGATAGTTTAGAAAAACATAGATACGTAGACTCGGTAACTATGATGTATATAGTTGTTTACAACTTAGCCCATATTTCTCTTCCAAATTTAGTTCAGCCTTCATATTCTAGAACTCGAGCAAATCGTCCTTATAAGTTTTTTATGCACATATTTGCAAATTCAAATGCATACAAGCATTCTTTTTTCTCGATTGCGACTCCAGCTATACTCGACAATGCCAATGACGAAAAAGAAGTCGAAGAAATCAGTTATTCAGAAATTGCCAGTTTCTGTCATAAATATTCGACATCATCTGGTAGATGTTTTACGGATATACATTCGAGTAAATCAGAGGAAGAACAACCAAAAAGTTGCCTTTGAGACGCGAAAAGTTCTTTTGAATCTGCTCTCACTGTACGTGTTCAAAACGGTGTTCCACCAGCCAACGTTTCTCAGAAGACGCCTGCACGATCGTGCCACAGCAATTTGCTGAGTTTCGTGGAAGGAAACCAGAAGAACAATAAATGAACACACTTTGAGAAGTGATCTTCTCCTTGCACTAAAATGATGTACCATGGACTGTTTTATCAGTTATCGTTGCCTTCTGGCGTTTGAAATCGCCTTCGAATTCATTAAAGCAAACTTCCTCCGACCTTCCTTTAAGCTGCTGTCCTGTATGTGAAACCGGTGGATGGAAGGTTTGTTTTATCGGTTCCGGCTACCCTTGGGCCATATCAGGCCCAAACAAAAGTTTTTAGGCCTAAGGTTAGCTTTTATGCATGTTTAGGAAACTTCCTGTATTCATATTCTGCTATCATATTTATCGTTATGGCGAAAGGGGGACACACAGCACTAGTGCTCAGTGTTCGGGGGAACAGATAACACGGGGGAACACAAAACGCTGTGACACCACCATGCTTACCCTTCTGCGTCCATTTGAAAGCGGATATTCCAATAAATATTTATTACGCATACGCAAACAAAATGGCTGTGACTATATTTGGGGGGAATTGTAATGAGCCTTGGAAGGAAATTACGAGAAAACTGCGCGCTTTTGGAGGTAACAACCCAATACGTATTCAGTGAGTTAAGATCTGTTACGCTGGTCCTTACTTACAAAGCTGAGTTAACATATATCTTTTTGCTATATTAAAATGAAGTACCCGACCAATGGCAGCGGAATTGAACCATACTCGCTCACAGAATACGGCCTAATATGAGGTTGAAGGTGTCCTAGAAATAAATCTTTTCACAAGTTACCAGTTCCGTAACGTTTTTGTTTTTCAAAAACGGCATTTTCACTTTCTGAATTGTCACTTTGCGGGACACCATAGTATACTGAAATTTGTTTCGCTTTCTTAAGTGTCTCTCTTTAAAGTGACTATCAACTCAACAACGTTCTCCGCTTTATTTATTCTCCGACATAGTCCCAAATACATTGTGTTGGTTGTAGAGCCTTTGGATTGAAAATTCACTTCCTTTTTTTTGCTTTGAAAGACGGAAAAAGCGTTACACTTTGATCCGTAACCGAGCAATGAAGGGGAATGAGTTGGATACAGGGATGACGTCACCAATTAATTTAAAAGGAACAACAAACTGTTAAGCATTTTATGACGTCATCCCGGCCTTCAACACAAATAAAAAAGTGAATTTTCAATCCAAAGTTTCTAAAAACAACAAAATGTATTTGGGATGATTTCGGACAATAAATAAAGTGAAAAACTGCGTTGAGTTGGGAGGCACTGTAATCTTGAATAAGTGTATCTCTAAAACAGTAAAAACTATACTAGCAGTTTAAAATAATAAAGATTAAGTAAACAGATGAATAAATAAAATAAAATATTTAAGATGAAGAACGTCTACATTGATGCGACAATAGTTTTAAATTCACTTAGTCATTCATGAATTACAGATGTGGGTAAACTGTTCCAAGACTTAATTTATACATATCATTCGATGTACCTAATTGGTGAGAGGTGCCCAGTTGCGACGGCGTGAAGCTCATGCATTTCGAGATATCTCTGCTGGTAGAGAGATAGCAACACTCCCTTTAATTATAGATCTTATAAAACATACAACTTTAGTTGACAAATCTGCGATGATGATCATTATGATTCTCCGCATTTGAAACGTTGCAAGTATATTAGGAGATGTGTTTCTACTCATGTGTACTGTCACGTGAACTCCAGAGGCTTTTAGTTGATTTCTGGCTGTCATATTAGTGGACCACCGTGGTGGTTTTCGTAAAATACTCTTTAAGTTCCTAGTTTAGCTTGCTTTTTCTTCTTATTTGGTGGCCCTTCTACAGGCAAAGTTGTACGTAGATGGTGAAGAAGGCGTTCGAGGAGGAGTTGTTGGAATACCCCACACAAAATGGTCATCATTACCCAGTACCAAGGATAAGCAACACAAAATACGAAATGCACCACATAATAAATATCCTCAAAAAATTTCGCAGTTGTGACATGACGAAACTTCTCGCGCCATTCTGCCCTCCTATTAACAATGCGCTCATGCAATCTTTGTCTTTGTTATATTCAAACTGCGAAATAACTGGCTCTTAATGATAACAGTAACAATGACTTAAAACTACATCACGAATAAATCTTAAAGACGCCTGACTACAAATCTTTACATAAACACGTGTTATGACATCCAATAACACTAAAGCGACAAATGTGCGGGTAGTGTCGTTACAATAGAAGTCTTAACAAAGTAAACGAGTTTCTCCAATCAAATTTATAAGGTGGTCTTTTCTGCACAACCGAGTGTGACTTTTACTTACCTGGCCTTGGTGTCGTTGTTGGTCGTTGAGTTGAGTATGGACGCAGTGTGGTGTTCCCTGTGGTGAAATCATAAATAACAATAACGTGACATTTAAGAAAAACGACACAACTTTAAAAGAATTGAAAAACATGTTTTAATTCTGAGCCACGCCACGCTACGTCACGCCACGCTACGCCACGCCACGCCACGCCACACTACACTACACTACACTACACTACACTACCATGCTTTACCCTACACAACGCCCACCTTCACATTACTACACTTCTTCGACAGCACGTTACCGAGGAACTCACCAAGTGGAAGAAAAGAGAAAGATAGGTCAAATCCTCTATATTGAACACTCCCGTCTGAATGAAAAGACAACACAGCTGCGCTACTGGTAATCAGCACGCGTAGTCCAGTTTGTACACCGCAGTATGTGCCGATTATATGGTTCCTATCATTGCTGATTCTTAAATAGTCGAACCTATCATATAAAAGGACAAAAGCACATTAATCAAACAGCAATCAAAGAAAAGATGTCACATTCATGTCAAACCAGGTCGAGAAATTGGGTACATCATAAAATAGCAAATTATTTGCATAGAAATCCTGTCTTCGAAATCCTGTGCGATTTTTATCGCATATTTTGACAACTACGGAAAGATCGTTAAATTGGGCATATTATTAAATATTGAAAGCTAGGTCATCAAGACAGTCCTGCGTTCCTGGCAGTTTCCTTGTTGTGCCGGGATCTCAACTCAGTTTAAACCTTAGTGGATGAGCGGTCTAATACCGTTACTCAAGGCTTACATTGTTCAAAACACGCTGGATATCGACTAGTGGAAAGTACATTAGCTCATGGCCTTCGTGGCGTCTGGCTTGGAATCTAATTAGTTATAGACAAGACCACAAGCAATCCTATGAATTTGATGATGTAAATAAAGCTGAATGCAATGCGATGATAGAAAGTAAAAAAAACTCGTTGTAACAAGTATAATTGGGCGTCATTTCCTGGTACTTACGTGCAATAATTCCAACTGTATTCCAACTTGAAATCTTTAAAGTAAATTTCCAACTCCTGGTCAAGAGGAATAGGAACGCGATAAACACAATCCATGTTGCTTGGATAGTTGTTGGGATATCCGGGACTTCTCAGGGTGTTGTTTTGGACAGAACCACAATCTGGAATTGAAGCAAAATATTTTCAACCACACTAGAGTTTTCATTTTGTTACACCAGGGCCGTGGCCAGTATGAGGCAATCCGAGGCACTTGCCTCCGTCATTTTTTTTTTGCGATTTTTTTAGTAAGGCGGGATACCAGAGCTATCTTTGAATGTAGGAAGCAAAAACACCCTAAATACGTACGAGGCGAATTTAAGCACGGACGTTGCCTCAGTCATAATTTTTTTCTGGCTAGGGCCACGTACACCTACAGAATATCCAACAAATTCATTGAAAAATTCTTTCCCAAGCTTTTTACGTCTAGTGGTAGGTTTTACGTCTACGTTTTCCACCCCGATGCTTTCGAAATAATCTTTCCTAAACCTTATCGCTTTTAATTCTCCCGTTAGACCTGTCCACACTGTAGTCAACCATATCGTACGGATGAAAGAGAAAGTGCATTCTTTTTTGTTTGTTTGTTTCCCTTTGAAACATTGCGTAACACATATAGGCCTTTAGTTTATTCATATGAAACCCACGGCCTCATTGCCTTGGGTCAGACAGCTAAACACATTAAAGGAAGATCTTTACTGTCACAAAAATGTTGTTCGCTGGAAACAATTGAATTTTTGCCAAATTTAGGGAACGTTTACTTTCAACTTTCTTCTACCTTAATGCTTGATGTCTACAATAAAGCACTGCTATCCATTAAGTATTTTTTTTTCTATTAAAGCCGCACAAATGTTTGCAACAGAATATCAGGAAATTTGACACATCTCCTGAAATATAGATTCAAGACTGAGAATATTCACTGAAACTCTATTCCAAATCTTCCAAAAACAAGACTATTCTGCTAATTTAGATAGTCGCTAATAGATAAGATGAAAGGAATCTGAATCTCTCTCATCTTTCGCTGCTCTTATAATCTTCATCTTCTAGCTTCTGTGGTTTATTTCATCTTTCCTGTAATTCAAATATTATGTGTGTTCATGCTACCCAGTACCCACCCTGATTAAGCGTGCTATTTGCAGGTGTTTGTGCTTATTACCGTAATCAAAGAAAAAATACCTAAAAGTAAAATACAATAATTGTCATTAACGCATTTCAAAATCTGAAGTCAAAGCATCGAAAAGACCATGAACGAGTTTTTGGAAGCAGCAGAGTATTAAAAGGGGTTAAGTTCCTGGGTTAGTTTGTTTTTTTCTCTTTTTTATTTGTTGTCTTTCTACAGGTACAGTGTAAAGTTGTACGTACCTGAGGCAGAAGGCGTTTGAGGAGGAGTGGTTTCAATAGAAGTCGAGTTTAGTGTACTTGGTCCAGAGGGGAGGATCATAGAAGGGGTGGTAGTTTGTGCCACTGTTGTCGGAGAGAAAATGCCTGAAAGTAAAATAACATAATTGTTATTAACTCAATTCAAAAACTGAAGTTAAAGCATGAAAAAGACTATGGACGAGTCGTTGGAAACAGCTTGAGTATTAAACGGGTCAAGTTCCTAGTTTAGGTTGCTTTTTCTTCTTATTTGGTGGCCCTTCTACAGGCAAAGTTGTACGTAGATGGTGCAGAAGGCGTTCGAGGAGGAGTTGTTGGAATACCCCACACAAAATGGTCATCATTACTCAGTACCAAGGATAAGCAACACAAAATACGAAATACAGCACATAATAAATATCCTCTAAAAAATTCGCGGTGTGACATGACGAAACTTGTCGCGCCATTCTGCCCTCCTATTAACAATGCGCTCATGCAATCTTTGTCTTTGTTATATTCAAACTGCGAAATAACTGGCTCTTAATGATAACAGTAACAATGACTTAAAACTACATCACGAATAAATCTTAAAGACGCCTGACTACAAATCTTTACATAAACACGTGTTATGACATCCAATAACACTAAAGCGACAAATGTGCGGGTAGTGTCGTTACAATAGAAGTCTTAACAAAGTAAACGAGTTTCTCCAATCAAATTTATAAGGTGGTCTTTTCTGCACAACCGAGTGTGACTTTAACTTACCTGGCCTTGGTGTCGTTGTTGGTCGTTGAGTTGAGTATGGACGCAGTGTGGTGTTCCCTGTGGTGAAATCATAAATAACAATAACGTGACATTTAAGAAAAACGACACAACTTTAAAAGAATTGAAAAACATGTTTTAATTCTGAGCCACGCCACGCCACGCCACGCCACGCCACGCAACACTACACTACACTACACTACACTACACTACCACGCTTTACCCTATACAACGCCCACCTTCACATTACTACACTTCTTCGACAGCACGTTACCGAGGAACTCACCAAGTGGAAAAAAAGAGAAAGATAGGTCAAATCCTCTATATTGAAAAACCCCGTCTGAATGAAAAGACAACACCGCTGCGCTACTGGTAATCAGCACGCTTCGTCCAGTTTGCAAACCGCAGTATGTGCCGATTATATGGTTCCTATCATTGCTGATTCTTAAATAGTCGTACCTATCATATAAAAGGACAAAAGCACATTAATTAAATAGCAATCAAAGAAAAGATGTCACATTCATGTCAAACCAGGTCGAGAAATTGGGTACATCATAAAATAGCAAATTATTTGCATAGAAATCCTGTCTTCGAAATCCTGTGCGATTTTTATCCCATATTTTGACAACTATGGAAAGATCGTTAAATTGGGCATATTATTAAATAATATTGAAAGCTAGATCATCAAGACAGTCCTGCGTTCCTGGCAGTTTCCTTGTTGTCCTTAAAGCGTACAACCGCTTACTTCAAGAAAACTGAATCGACATGAAGATCCCACTTAAGATCGTGCTTGATATGGACTCCAAGTAGCTTGACTGACTGGACAGACTCAAGTTGTGGATTGTTAACAACGAGGGGTTCGAGGAAGACTTGACTCTTTGCAAAGCAGATAGTGAGCTCCTTGGTCTTTTTTTGTGTTGAGTCTTATGTTGTTGCTAACTGTTCACTGGTTTTATTTGATCCACCTCTTTCTGCAGAGTAGACGTAGCACATGCGGGAGTGACAACCTCGAGGATGGTGCAATCGTCAATATACTTATGAATAGGAAGGGAGGTAGACAACTCCTTAATCATGACCAGGAAAAACAGGGGACCAAGCTTGGTCCCCTGTGGTAGCCCGGCATTGATAGACTTCCACCTAGATTTCACTTGACCAAGCCTGACACGCTGGGACCGGTCTTGAAGAAAGCTCGCACACCAGTTCAATAAGATAGGCAGAACATTTAGTAGGCAAAGCTTATGAATCAAGATGTTGTGATCGATTCGATCAAGTGCCTTAGAAAAGTCAATCAGGCAAGATCTAATAACCGCCTTAGGGGTCTCAGCTCCTTGCAGCCACTCGTGGAAAAGACGTACCAAGGCGTGGGAGGTGGACGAATCTTTGATCCCGCCGAACTGATGGGAGTCGATATGAGGCATCACAATAGGGCACAGCCACGAGAACACAAACCCTTCCAATTATTTGCTAAACACAGCAGTGAGTGAGATCGGCCTTAAATCCTTCCCTTACGGCCAAGAGAGAACGTTCAACGGCCTCTGGTGTAATGATTAACTCGTCAATTGTGTGATTCACAGGAACAGGGCTGTATTCCAAAGGTGGCATTTCACTAGAAATATTGCTGAACGAAACGTTAGATGCTAATTGGAAGCGGTCGGATACTGAGTTAGTCGAGGCTTACATTGTTCAAAACACGCTACACGCTCACTAACCAAACTACATCAGCTGATCGCCTTCGTAGCTTCTGGCTTGAAATCTAATTACTTAAAGACAAGGCCACCAGCAATCCTATAAATTTGATGATCTAAATAAAGCTCGATGAAATAGGATGACAGTATGTTTGGGCGTCCGTATATAATCTCCAAATGAAAATTCATTTACGTCATCCCAGAACACAACAAGGTACCCATGCATTAAATATTGTAATCGATCTAGAATAGAGAAAAGTATTTGCAAAGCAAATTATTGGCTAACGTCTTGGCTCTTACCCGCAGTTTGATTGATGTTCCAATTCAATATAACGAATATGTTAAGGCATCCGTTTATAACCTCCAATACATTTTCACGCCCACGCAAATCAAACTTTAATAGGTGTAAAATAGAGCAAATATTTGGAAACCCAATCCTAAGGTTTTGGTACTTACACGCAATTCCAAGCGCTTTCCAAGTAAAAAAAGTTAAAGAAAATGACCAACTTCTGGTCAAAAGGAATAGGAACTCGATAGACACAATGCATGTTTCTTGGATAGTTGTTAGGATATCCGGGACTTCTCAGGATGTTGTTTCTGAAAGACCCACAATCTGAAAGAAAATTAGCATTATCAGTAAGTAAAATATTGAAGAGAACAACACCAATCACAATCAGAGACACGTATCTCAAATGGAAATTCCGTAGCAATGAAAAAAAAAAACCAAAGATTCTCTAATTAATTTATTAAGATCTTTCTGATGCCTTTAGATCCCACGTGGTGAGGAAAAAGGCGGGCAGCCATAAAAGAACTATTCATCCTATAAAAATGCTTCCAAAAAGAGATGAAGAGTGTGCTGGACGAGCACGATTTCATGAATTCTCAAGTTTATGGGGCAGAACATGTTACCAGTGATTCAATGATAATTCATCTTTCATCTCCACGTTACAGCTCACTGTCCCAAAACTTCAATACGCAAAGCTTATAATTGATACGTTTAAAACAAAAGTCAAAAGCAAAAAGCGCTTGGACACGGCAGTAATATGGAGTTTAGTGTATTTGGTCCTGAGGCGATCGGAGAGAGGGTGGTTGTTGGTGTTACCGTAATCAAAGAAAAAATACCTAAAAGTAAAATACAATAATTGTTATTAACGCATTTCAAAATCTGAAGTCAAAGCATCAAAAAGACAATGAACAAGTTGTTGGAAGCAGCAGAGTATTAGAAGGGGTTAAGCTTAAGTTCCTGGGTCAGTTTCATTTTTCTCCTTCTTATTTGTTGTCTTTCTACAGGTACAGTGTAAAGTTGTCATACCTGGGGCAGAAGGCGTTTGAGGAGAAGTGGTTTGAATGGAAGTCGGGTTTAGTGCACTTGGTCCAGAGGGGAGGATCACAGAAGCGGTGGTAGTTGGTGCCACTGTTGTCGAAGAGAAAATGCCTAAAAGTAAAATAACATAATTGTTATTAACTCAATTCAAAAACTAAAGTTAAAGCATCAAAAAGACTATGGACGAGTTGTTGGAAGCAGCTTGAGTATTAGACGGGTTAAGTTCCTAGTTTAGATCTCTTTTTCTTTTTATTTGTTGGCCCTTCTACAGGAAAAGTTGTACGTAGATGGTGGAGAAGGCGTTCAAGGAGGAGTTGTTGGAATACCCCACACAAAATGGTCATCATTACCCAGTACCAAGGATAAGCAACACAAAATACGAAATACACCACATAATAAATATCCTCTAAAAATTTCGAAGTAGTGACATGAGGAAACTTGTCGCGCCATTCTGCCCTCCTTTAACAATGTGCTCATGCAATCCTTTGTCTTTTTTATATTCAAACTGTGAAATAACTGGCTCTTGATGATAACAGTAACAATAACTTAAAACTACATCACGAATAAATCTTAAAGACCTCTGACTATACAGTTTCTGTAATTAATTTTATGGAGTATGTATAAAATAAAGTAGGAAAATTATTTTAAGATTATTATGATGGATTGTTGTCTCTGATGCTATCAAAGCCAATAATAATTTTTTATGAATGTGAACAGTAATTTTTAGTGTTTAGGATTAAATTCTCAGCTTAGTGATTAGGGTTAAGCTCTCAATTAGGTTTACGCACTAATTGAAAGTCAGTTACCATTTCAGGCGGTGTATGACAACTGCAGGCTGCTTACAAATAGCGCTGAGAAGCAGTATTTATTAAGTCTAAGCACCCATTTTAAAACAATTACCTTTTACTGCGAGTTACGGTTAAACTCATTTGAAAAAGAAATGAACTGGTTTTTAAAAAATTCAAACCAAAAACAAAATTAAACCACAACATATATACTATACAGGAAGCTATTAGGGGACACCAATCTACTCAGTTGCATAAGCAACGAAGCTTGCGGCAACTAATAACTAATACTGTTATCTATGTAACTTGAGCGATCTATTTCATGTTTTTGCCTTAAATGCTTTTGAGCTTTCGCCCTTTCCTGAGTTCACTACTAAGTTTAGACCAAACTAATGGCCCTTGGTATCCAGCTTAGTAAGTGCTTTCCGTAACGTATAGTGTTGAAACAAAGTATTTCGAAATCACATTTCCTGAGGTCCTAGTGAGAGTTCTTGGCCTTGAATATCTCACATACTGACCCAAATTGGTACAAGCTAAATTTTCACTTTGTATATTAGTGTGGGGATGTCTTGCAAACGCCTGTTGCTAAGTGCTGGCAGCTTGGCGCGTTTGAGGAGTCCCCTCACGTATCTCTTATTGCCCCCAGCGCACGATCTTGAACACGCACAATATCACTATTTGATAATAAAGCTTAGACGTCCCTGGATTATTTTCCGAATCAGAACATCAGATTAACAATGTTGTTAACAGGTTATAAGGCTGCTATACGCCTTATTCCAAAATGGCTGCCATTTTAGTATTCTTTTGTTTGATTGCAAATTGACCGTTTTGGCCTCGCTTTCAAACGTAAAATTCAAAAGAATATTTAACCTTGAACGAGGTCAAAAGGGCCAATTTGCAATCAAACAAAAATGGCGGCCATTTTAGAATAAGGTGTATGATAACCCGTCTTATTATATGGAGGAGAGTGTTTTACTGGGAACTAAACCACTCGTAGATTCCATACGCCACTACATCCGGGACCCGAGTGGCGTATTTTCCGTATGTCACCTTTGTGAGTGTCGTATCGTTCAATGACGTCATGATTCCCGCCCTTTTTTTCCCCGCCTTTTTTATAAAGCCCTGCCGTATTTGTAAAACTTGACTACTTTGAAACACAATAAAATCGGAATTTATCAATATTTAGTCTCCATATAATAAAAAGAACATTACACGTTGGCTCGAAGATATGAATTTTATGTTCTCGTGGCAAGAACAATAGCAACAATATTGTTCTTGCCACGAGAACATAAAATTCATATCTTCGAGCCAACGTGTAATGTCCTCTAAGTATCAAGAACATGGCCATAATTTATAATAAAATGTCTTAAAAGATAACTTTCGGGAAACGTTCTCAAAGAAAATTGACAGCTCGAGAATTTGACAATTTTGTACTCATTCATGCCCCGCATCACAGGAGTAGGAACGAATACTTCCGAAATAATCCGGAATAATTCGGAATAATACAGTGCAATGCGACAGATGTGCATAAATTAAACTATAAATATAAACGTTTAAAAGTAATCACGGTACTACGAGCTTTGTGAATAATACCAACATAGATCCTCAAGACTTTTGCCCTTCTTCCAAGCTGGCTGGGACAACATTATGCTTCCCAGCCGCTTTCCCCCAATAAACTTGTTAATTTCTACCTCGTAAAAAGCGGCATTTTCTCCACCAGAGAGCACATAATACTTTTACCTTTCGCAGAATTTTGCCTCAGTTTTTTTAAGAAACCTCACCAGAGTTTGAATCAACAACAGCACAACTCGCACCCTGATTGGCAAATTTTCGCTTTTTGTACAACAAATGCGGATCCGGATCAATAAGAAAACTGTCTTTCCCTTACATGATGTGTTCTTCCACTCTTTTTTTTTTTTTGTTTTGTCTGTTGCCGAACGCGAATCTTCCGAGGGCCTTACGCTCTCTAATAGAAACAAAACTCACGGCCCTGATGGCCTAACAATCGAGTTTTACAGTCCTTTTTGGCCCCTTTTGGACGCCCTTTTGGTTGAAGTTTTAAAGAACCTTTAGTCCACCGCGAGCTTTGTTATTCAATGAAGTCAAGTGTTACACGTTTGGTTCATAAGAAAGATGTTCGGAAGAATCTGAAAAAATTGGTGCCCCATTTCCCTTTTGATTGTGGACAATAAGATTTGTTCGAAGGCTCTCCCTGTTCGTTTATCGAAGGTTCTGAGTTCTCTTGTGGACCCGGATCAGACCTGTTCTGTTCCAGGTCGGTCTATTTCTTCTAATTTATCCCTTCTTCGTGATACTTAGATTTTATTTAGAAAACCGCCGAGACCGGTATTCTCGTTTCATTAGATCAGGAGAAAACCTTTGATCATGTTAATCGTTCGTTTCTAATGAATCTTTTGGAGCATTTTGGCTTTGGCCCATCTTTTCGGAATTGGATCTTTACTTTGTAGAATGGTGCCTACATGCGTATTTTAGTGAATGATTTCCTTTCGGATCCTGTTCCTTCGTTGCGTGGGGTTAGACATGGAGACTGCCTCTCTCCCGTGCTTTATGTCTTGTGTGTTGAAGTGAGTTAGCTTGTCGGGTTAGAGACTCCTCTACGATTGAACGATTTCTTCTTTCTAGGGCAATTATAAGGTATATTGGGTTTAAGTTTACAAACATCGTCTTTCTCGGGAATAGTTTCGCTCTGTTTGGGTTCACCCTGCTGTTTGCGTGCTCCGTTGTAATGATGATCTTGTTTTTCTTTTTTGAGTTTTTGTTGTGTAGCGTTTCTTTGTCTTTCTTGTAAGTATAGCTTTTATCTGTCTCGAATTAAGTTTTTCAATACAAATACTGTCTGCAGTTAGATATAGCTCTTTGGCATTACAAAGCTTTGGCTTTCATGCTCAAATTGAGCACTCTACTAGGCTCGCTAGTTTGAGCACTCTGGCATGGCTTAGATCTATTACATGTGTGGGACATTTGGGGTGGCTTTTTAAGCTTAAACTTCGTTTGAGATTGTAGCAATGCACTGATAAGGCCCAGAAGGCCAAAACAGTACTGTCTGCAGTTAAGAAACAACTCTAATTAATTCTGAGCTTATCTTCACGTTCTTCTGTCACAATTACGAAATTTTTCAGTCAATCAACCTACACCAATAGCACATTCAACAATCTCTTTTTTACTGTTATGTTATTTTACCGTCAAAACATATATTTCTTTAATGAACTAGATCAACCTGTCAGGAACAAAGCTCCTCAGTGCAGGGGGATCTAGTCATAGTAAAAACAAACGAAGCCAGGGGAGGTTCACGAGCTCTAGCATATAAGGGATAAGGGAAAACTGGCAAATTAATTTTAGGGATAGTAGAAAATAGCTTTGATTTCTCAATTATCATGCTGTTGGTCACTTTTGCCGAGCATTTACATCACTGGTGACTGCTAATGAACAGTAAAGGGTCATTTGTCAGTCCATATTCAAGCAGGATGTCCAATATTTGCTCCCAGGCTCTTTAATTCGGTCAACCGCTTGTGTCCTGAAGTTAAACTGTAGAGTTTTCGTATAATTATACAGTGTTAGGTTATCTGTTAAAAAAAACGGGCCGCTTTACACTTCAGAATTGCCAAATATTGTCAAATTCCAAAAAAAAGGAATTTTAGGGATAACAGTCTCAGTAATTTTAGGGACAAGAGATAGTTCCCCCTAACAGGGCTCCCCAACTCAATTTTTTTCATAACCACATACAACAAGGACACCACAATACGCCAAACATTACTAAAACCTACTCAACACACACTACCCTATACTACTCCACCACAACACACAACACCACACCACACCACATCATGACACGCCACGCCACGCCACGCCACGCCACACTACACTACACTACCATGCTTTACCCTACATAACGCCCACCTTCGCATTACTACACTTCTTCGACAGCACGTTACCGAGGAACTCACCAAGTGGAAAAAAAGAGAAAGATAGGTCAAATCCTCTATATTGAAAAACCCCGTCTGAATGAAAAGACAACACAGCTGCGCTACTGGTAATCAGCACGCTTCGTCCAGTTTGCAAACCGCAGTATGTGCCGATTATATGGTTCCTATCATTGCTGATTCTTAAATAGTCGTACCTATCATATAAAAGGACAAAAGCACATTAATCAAATAGCAATCAAAGAAAAGATGTCACATTCATGTCAAACCAGGTCGAGAAATTGGGTACATCATAAAATAGCAAATTATTTGCATAGAAATCCTGTCTTCGAAATCCTGTGCGATTTTTATCGCATATTTTGACAATTATGGAAAGATCGTTAAATTGGGCATATTATTAAATAATATTGAAAGCTAGATCATCAAGACAGTCCTGCGTTCCTGGCAGTTTTCTTGTTGTCCTTAAAGCGTACAACCGCTTACTTCAAGAAAACTGAATCGACATGAAGATCCCACTTAAGATCGTGCTTGATATGGACTCTAAGTAGCTTGACTGACTGGACAGACTCAAGTTGTGGATTGTTAACAACGAGGGGTTCGAGGAAGACTTGACTCTTTGCAAAGGAGATAGTGAGCTCCTTGGTCTTTTTTGCGTTGAGTCTTATGTTGTTGCTAACTGTTCACTGGTTTATTTGATCCACCTCTTTCTGCAGAGTAGACGTAGCACATGCGGGAGTGACAACCTCGAAGATGGTGCAGTCGTCAATATACTTATGAATAGGAAGGGAGGTAGACAAGTCCTTAATCGTGACCAGGAAAAACAGGGGACCAAGCTTGGTCCCCTGTGGTACCCCGGCATTGATAGACTTCCACCTAGATTTCACTTGACCAAGCCTGACACGCTGGGACCGGTCTTGAAGAAAGCTCGCACACCAGTTTAATAAGATAGGCAGAACATTTAGTAGGCAAAGCTTATGAATCAAGATGTTGTGATCGATTCGATCAAATGCCTTAGAAAAGTCAATCAGGCAAGATCTTATAACCGCCTTAGGGGTCTCAGCTCCTTGCAGCCACTCGTGGATAAGACGTACCAAGGCGTGGGAGGTGGACGAATCTTTGATCCCGCCGAACTGATGGGAGTCGATATGAGGCATCACAATAGGGCACAGCCACGAGAAAACAAACCCTTCCAATTATTTGCTAAACACAGCAGTGAGTGAGATCGGCCTTAAATCCTTCCCTTACGACCAAGAGAGAACGTTCAACGGCCTCTGGTGTAATGATTAACTCGTCAATTGTGTGATTCACAGGAACAGGGCTGTATTCCAAAGGTGGCATTTCACTAGAAATCTTGCTGAACGAAACGTTAGATGCTAATTGGAAGCAGTCGGATACCGAGTTAGTCGACGCTTATATTGTTCAAAACACGCTACACGCTCACTAACCAAACTACATCAGGTGATCGCCTTCGTAGCTTCTGGCCTGAAATCTAATTACTTAAAGACAAGGCCACCAGCAATCCTATAAATATGATGATCTAAATAAAGCTCGATGAAATAGGATGACAGTATGTTTGGGCGTCCGTTCATAACCTCCAAATGAAAATTCATTTACGTCATCCCAGAACACAACAAGGTACCCATGCATTAAATATTGTAATCGATCTAGAATAGAGCAAAGTATTTGCAAAGCAAATTATTGGCTAACGTCTTGGCTCTTACCCGCAGTTTGATTGATGTTCCAATTCAATATAACGAATATGTTAAGGCGTCCGTTTATAACCTCCAATTCATTTTCACGCCCACGCAAATCAAACTTTAATAGGTGTACAATAGAGCAAATATTTGGAAAGCAAACCCAATCCTAATGTTTTGGTACTTACACGCAATTCCAAGCGCTTTCCAAGTAAAAATAGTTAAAGTAAATGATCAACTTCTGGTCAAAAGGAATAGGAACTCGATAGACACAATGCATGTTTCTTGGATAGTTGTTAGGATATCCGGGACTTCTCAGGATGTTGTTTCTGAAAGACCCACAATCTGAAAGAAAATTAGCATTATCAGTAAGTAAAATAATGAAGAGAACAACACCAATCACAATCAGAGACAAGAATCTGAAAGGGAAATTCCGTAGCAATGAAAAAAAAAACCAAAGATTCTCTAATGAATTTATTAAGATCTTTCTGATACCTTTAGATCCCACGCGGTGAGGGAAAAGGCCGGTAACCATGAAAGAACTATTCATCGTACGAACAAGCTTCCGAAAAGAGATGAAGAGTGTGCTGGACGAGGACGATTTCATGAATTGTCAAGTTTATGGGGCAGAAAATGTTACCAGTGTTTCAATGATAATTCATCTTTCATCTCCACGTTACAGCTCGCTGTCCCAAAACTTTAAGATGCAAAGCTTATAATCGATACGTTTGCAACAAACGTCAAAAGCAAAAAGCGCACGACAGTAATATCATCATCGTCATCGGGTTTACTTAGATTGCTTTTCGTCTTCATCGGATTGCTTAGTTCTACAGTAAAGTTGTACCTACCTGGTGCAGAAGGCGTTTGAGGAAGAATGGTTTGAATAGAAGTCGGGTTTAGTGCACTTGGTCCAGAGGGGAGGATCACAGAAGGGGTGGTAGTTGGTGCCACTGTTGTCGAAGAGAAAATGCCTAAAAGTAAAATAACATAATTGTTATTAACTCAATTCAAAAACTGAAGTTAAAGCATGAAAAAGACTATGGACGAGTCGTTGGAAGCAGCTTGAGTATTAGACGGGTTAAGTTCCTAGTTTAGGTTGCTTTTTCTTCTTATTTGGTGGCCCTTCTACAGGCAAAGTTGTACGTAGATGGTGCAAAAGGCGTTCGAGGAGGAGTTGTTGGAATACCCCACAAAAAATGGTCATCATTACCCAGTACCAAGGATAAGCAACACAAAATACGAAATACACCACATAATAAAAATCCTCTAAAAACTGACAGTTCTTTTTCGCGGTAGTGACATAACGAAACTTGTCGCGCCATTCTGCCCTCCTATTAACAATGCGCTCATGCAATCTTTGTCTTTGTTATATTCAAACTGCGAAATAACTGGCTCTTGATGATAACAGTAGCAATGACTTAAAACTACATCACGAATAAATCTTAAAGACGCCTGACTACAAATCTTTACATAAGCAAGTGTTATGACATCCAATAACACTAAAGCGACAAATGTTCGGGTAGTGTCGTTACAATAAAACTCTTAACAAAGTAAACGAGTTTCTCCAATCAAATTTATAAGGTGGTCTTTTCTGCACAACCGAGTGTGGCTTTTACTTACTTGGCCTTGGTGTCGTTGTTGGTCGTTGATTTGGGTATGGACGCAGTGTGGTGTTCCCTGTGGTGAAATCATAAATAACAATAACGTGACATTTAAGAAAAACGACACAACTTTAAAAAATTTGAAAAATACGTTTGGGATATTCAGTATCCATCTTCAGTTGAAGGATGTTTACAAGTGAGTGACTTTATATGAAGTATGCAACAAGTAGGTGTAAATTACAAATTGTAGAATAATACTAACAAACATCCTTCGACTGAAGATGGATACCTGAGTATCCGAAACATGTCGTGCAAATTTACAAGTGTGTCGTTTTTCTTAAATGTTTGATTTCAATCTCACTGCTACGAAAATTTGGAAGAAACAAATTACAGCAGTTCTTCCAAAGTGGAAGAAGGCATCTCCTAATTATAAATGCAGCCATATCTATTCAATTTCCACGGCAAGGTTGTTCGAAGGATACCTATTACTGATCCTCGATTGAATTTTACGAACAGCCAGAATATATATTTTTCAACTTTAATCCGCTAAAGCGCGAACCTTCCCCTTAAACACCATGGTCCTCGCAGAGCAGAATTTGAACTTAGTATAGTGGGATATGAAATTGGTTGTCCTAATTACAAGTTGCCCCTAAAACAGTTAGTTCGTAGCTTAGCGGTATAAGAACTTTGTATAAAAAATT
>NC_090880.1:36617916-36620416 GCF_036669935.1 Montipora foliosa | reverse complement strand
CGCCACACTACACTACACTACACAACACTACACTGCCATGCTTTACCCTACACAACGCCCACCTTCACATTACTACACTTCTTCGCCAGCACGTTACAGAGGAACTCACCAAGTGGAAGAAAAGAGAAAGATAGGTCAAATCCTCTATATTGAACAATCCCGTCTGAATGAAAAGACAACACAGCTGCGCTACTAGTAATCAGCACGCTTCCTCCAGTTTGCACACCGCAGTATGTGCCGATGATATGGTTCCTATCATTGCTGATTCTTAAGTAGTCGTACCTATCATATAAAAGGACACAAGCACATTAATCAAATAATAATCAAAGAAAATATGTCACATTCATGTCAAAACCAGGTCGAGAAATTGGGTACACCATAAAATAGCAAATTATTTGCATAGAAATCCTGTCTTCGAAATCCTGTGCGATTTTTATCGCATATTTTGACAACTATGGAGAGATCGTTAAATTGGGCATATTATTAAATAATATTGAAAGCTAGATCATCAAGACAGTCCTGCGTTCCTGGCAGGCCCCTTGTTGTCCTTAAAGCGTACAACCGCTCACTAGCCTTCGAGAAAACTGAATGGACATGAAGATCCCACTTAAGATCGCGCTTGATATGGACTCCAAGAGGCTTGACTGACTGGACAGACTCAAGTTGTTGATTGTTAACATCGAGGGGTCGAGCGAGACTTGACTCTTTGCAAAGCAGATAGTGAGCTCCTTGGTCTTTTTTGTGTTGAGTCGCATATTGTTGCTAACTGTTCACTGGTTTATTTGATCCACCTCTTTCTGTAGAGTACACGTAGCACATGCGGGAGTGACAACCTCGAAGATGGTGCAATCGTCAATATACTTATAAATAGGAAGGGAAGTAGACAAGTCCTTAATCATGACCAGGAAAAACAGGAGGCCAAGCTTGGTCCCCTGTGGTACCCCGGCATTGATAGACTTCCACCTAGATTTCACTTGACCAAGCTTGACACGCTGGGACCGGTCTTGAAGAAAGCTCGCAAACCAGTTCAATAAGATATAGGCGGAACATTTAGTTGGCAAAGCTTTTGAATCCAGATGTTGTGATCGATTCAATCAAACGCCTTAGAAAAGTCAATCAGGCAAGATCTAATAACCGCCTTAGGGGTCTCAGCTCCTTGCAGCCACTCGTGGATAAGACGTACCAAGGCGTGGGAGGTGGACGAATCTTTGATCCCGCCGAACTGATGGGAGTCGATATGAGGCATCACAATAGGGCACAGCCACGAGAAAACAAACCCTTCCAATACTCTGATAAACAAAGCAGTGAGTGAGATCGGCCTTAAATCGCACTGTAAAGACTTTGGCTTGGGAGTCTTCGCAAAAGGGAGAACATCGGCACATTTCCACAACGAAGGAACTTTGCCTTGTCTGATAGAGGCGTAAAATATAAAGGCGTTAGGGTGGGAAATGACTGGCGCAAAATCCTTTAATAGCCAATTAGGGATATCATCAGATCCAAGGTGATTTACCTTCCTTTACGGCCAAGAGAGAACGTTCAACGGCCTCTGGTGTAATGATTAACTCGTCAAGTGTGTGATCCACAGCAACAGGGCTGTATTCCAAAGGTGGCATGTCACTAGAAATATTGCTGAACGAAACGTTGCATGCTAATTGGAAGCGGTCGGATACCGAGTTAGTCGAGGCTTACATTGTTCAAAACACGCTGCACGCTCACTAACCAAACTACATCAGCTGATCGCCTTCGTAGCTTCTGGTTTGAAATCTAATTACTTGAAGACAAGGCCACCAGCAATCCTATAAATTTGATGATCTAAATGAAGCTTTGGGCGTCCGTTCATAATCTCCAAATGAAAATTCATTTACGTCATCCCAGAACACAACAAGGTACCCATGCATTAAATATTGTAACCGATGTAGAATAGAGCAAAGTATTTGCAAAGCAAATTATTGGCTAACGTCTTGGCACTTACCCGCAGTTTGATTGATGTTCCAATTCATCATAACGAATATGTTAAGGCCTCCGTTTATAACCTCCAATACATTTTCACGCCCACTCAAATCAAACTTAAATAGGTGCACCGTAGAGCAAATATTTGGAAAACAAACCCAATCCTAATGTTTTGGCACTTACCTGCATTTTGAATGATGTTCCAAGTAAAAAAAGTTAAAGTAAATGACCAACTTCTGGTCAAAAGGAATAGGAACTCGATAGACACAATCCATGTTTCTTGGATAGTCGTTAGGATATCCGGGACTTCTCAGGGTGTTGTTTCTGAAAGACCCACAATCTGAAAGAAAATTAGCATTATCAGTAAGTAAAATATTGTAGAGAACAACACCGTTCACGATCAGAGACACGTATCTGAAAGGGAAACTCCGTAGCAAAGGAAAAAAAAAAGCAAAGAATCTCTAATGAATTTATTAAGATCTTTCTGATACCTTTAGATCCCACGCGGTGAGGGAAAAGGCCGGTAACCATGAAAGAACTATTCATCGTA
>NC_090880.1:36607916-36612916 GCF_036669935.1 Montipora foliosa | reverse complement strand
CTACGCCAGGTCACGCCACACCACGCCACGCCACGCCACGCCACACTACACTACACTACACTACACTACCATGCTTTACCCTACACAACGCCCACCTTCGAATTACTACACTTCTTCGACAGCACGTTACCGGGGAACTCACCAAGTGGAATAAAAGAGAAAGATAGGTCAAATCCCCTATATTGAAAACTCCCGTCTGAATGAAAAGACAACACAGCTGCGCTACTGGTAATCAGCACGCGTCGTCCAGTTTCCCAACTGCAGTATGTGCCGATTGTATGGTTCCTATCATTGCTGATTCTTAAATAGTTGAACCTATCATATAAAAGGACAAAAGCACATTAATCAAATAGCAATCAAAGAAAAGATGTCACATTCATGTCAAACCAGGTCGAGAAATTGGGTACATCATAAAATAGCAAATTATTTGCATAGAAATCCTGTCTTCGAAATTCTGTGCGGTTTTTATCGCATATTTTGACAACTATGGAAAGATCGTTAAATTGGGCATATTATTAAATAATATTGAAAGCTAGATCATCAAGACAGTCCTGCGTTCCTGGCAGTTTCCTTGTTGTCCTTAAAGCGTACAGCCGCTTACTAGCCTTCGAGAAAACTGAATCGACATGAAGATCCCACTTAAGATCGCGCTTGATATGGACTCCAAGTAGCTTGACTGACTGGACAGACTCAACTTGTTGATTGTTAACAACGAGGGGGTCGAGGGAGACTTGACTCTTTGCAAAGCAGATAGTGAGCTCCTTGGTCTTTTTTGTGTTGAGTCGCATGTTGTTGGTAACTGTCATTGGTTTATTTGATCCACCTCTTTCTGTAGAATACACGTGGCACATGCGGCAGTGACAACCTTGAAAGATGGTGCAATCGTCAATATACTTATAAATAGGAAGGGAGGTGAACAAGTCGTTAATCATGACCAGGAAAAACAGGGGGCCAAGCCTGTGGTACCCCGTTATTGATAGATTTCCACTTAGATTTCACTTGACCAAGCTTGATACGCTAGGACTGGTCTTGAAGAAAGCTCGCAAACCAGTTCAATAAGATAGGCAGAACATTTAGTAGGCAAAGCTTATGAATCAAGATGTCGTGATCGATTCGATCAAATGCCTTAGAAAAGTCAATCAGGCAAGATCTAATAACCGCCTTAGGGGTCTCAGCTCCTTGCAGCCACTCGTGGAAAAGACGTACCAAGGCGTGGGAGGTGGACGAATCTTTGATCCCGCCGAACTGATAGGAGTCGATATGAGGCATCACAATAGGGCACAGCCACGAGAACACAAACCCTTCCGATTATTTGCTAAACACAGCAGTGAGTGAGATCGGCCTTAAATCCTTCCCTTACGGCCAAGAGAGGACGTTCAACGGCCTCTGGTGTAATGATTAACTCGTCAATTGTGTGATCCACAGGAACAGGGCTGTATTCCAAAGGTGGCATTTCACTAGAAATCTTGCTGAACGAAACGTTAGATGCTAATTGGAAGCGGTCGGATACCGAGTTAGTCGAGGCTTACATTGTTCAAAACACGCTGCACGCTCACTAACCAAACTACATCAGCTGATCGCCTTCGTAGCTTCTGGCTTGAAATCTAATTACTTAAAGACAAGGCCACCAGCAATCCTATAAATTCGATGATCTAAATAAAGCTCGATGAAATAGGATGACAGTATGTTTGGGCGTCCGTTCATAATCTCCAAATGAAAATTCATTTACGTCATCCCAGAACACAACAAGGTACCCATGCATTAAATATTGTAATCGATCTAGAATAGAGCAAAGTATTTGCAAAGCAAATTATTGGCTAACGTCTTGGCACTTACCCGCAGTTTAATTGATGTTCCAATTCATTATAACGAATATGTTAATTAAGGCCTCCGTTTATAACCTAAAATACATTTTCACGCCCTCGCAAATCAAACTTTAATAAGTGCACCGTAGAGCAAATATTTCGAAAACAAACCCAATCCTTATGTTTTGGTACTTACACGCAATTCCAACTGTATGGCAAGTAAAAATAGTTAAAGTAAATGACCAACTTCTGGTCAAAAGGAATAGGAACTCGATAGACACAATCCATGTTTCTTGGATAGTAGTTAGGATATCCGGGACTTCTCAGGGTGTTGTTTCTGAAAGGCCCACAATCTGAAAGAAAATTAGCATTATCAGTAAGTAAAATATTGAAGACAACAACACCATTCACAATCAGAGACACGAAAGGGAAATTCCGTAGTAATGGAAAAAAAAAACAAAGATTCTCTAATAAATTTATTAAGATCTTTCTGATGCCTTTAGATCCCACGCGGTGAGGGAAAGGGCCGGCGGCCATGAAAGAACTATTTATCGTACGAACAAGCTTCCGAAAAGAGATGAAGAGTGTGCTGGACGAGGACGATTTCATGAATTCTAAAGTTTATGAGGCAGAAAATGTTACCAGTGTTTCAATGATAATTCATCTTTCATCTCCACGTTACAGCTCGCTGTCCCAAAACTTCAAGATGCAAAGCTTAAAATCGATACGTTTGCAACAAAAGTCAAAAGCAAAAAGCGCTAGGACACGGCAGTAATATCGCCATCGTCATCGGGTTTACTTAGATTGCTTTTGGTCTTCATCGGATTGCTGAGTTCTACAGTAAAGTTGTACCTACCTGGTGCAGAAGGCGTTTGAGGAGGAGTGGTTTGAAAAGAAGTCGAGTTTAGTGTACTTGGTCCAGAGGGGAGGATCACAGAAGGGGTGGTAGTTGATGCCACTGTTGTCGAAGAGAAAATGCCTAAAAGTAAAATAACATAATTGTTATTAACTCAATTCAAAAACTGAAGTTAAAGCATGAAAAAGACTATGGATGAGTCGTTGGAAGCAGCCTGAGTATTAAACGGGTTAAGTTCCTAGTTTAGGTTGCTTTTTCTTCTTATTTGGTGGCCCTTCTACAGGCAAAGTTGTACGTAGATGGTGCAGAAGGCGTTCGAGGAGGAGTTGTTGGAATACTCCACGCAAAATGTTAATCAATACCCAGTACCAAGGATAAGAAACACAAAATACGAAATACACCACATAATAAAAATCCTCTAAAAACTGACAGTTCTTTTTCGCAGTAGTGACATAACGAAACTTGTCGCGCCATTCTCCCCTTCTATTAACAATGCGCTCATGCAATCTTTGTCTTTGTTATATTCAAACTGCGAAATAACTGGCTCTTGATGATAACAGTAACAATAACTTAAAACTACACGTATAAATCTTAAAGACGCCTTACTACAAATCTTTACATAAACAATAACACTAAAGCGACAAATTTGCGGGTATTGTCGTTACAATAGAAGTCTTGCCTCACAGGGGTCGTGACGGTCTCCCTCATTGGGTTCGAGCAAGAAAAGTCGTACTTGCATAACAAAGTAAACGAGTTTCTCCAATCAAATTTCTAAGGTGGTCTTTTCTGCACAACCGAGTGTGACTTTTACTTACTTGGCCTTGGTGTCGTTGTTGGTCGTTGAGTTGAGTATGGACGCAGTGTGGTGTTCCCCGTGGTGAAATCATAAATAACAATAACGTGACATTTAAGAAAAACGACACAACTTTAAAAAATTTGAAAAACATGTTTGGGATACCCAGTATCCATCTTCAGTTGAAGGATGTTCACAAGTGAGTGACTTTATATAAAGTATGTAACAAGTAGGTGTAAATTACAAATTGTAGAATAATACTTACAAACATCCTTCGACTGAAGATGGATACCATAGTTGTGTCGTTTTTCTTAAATGTTTGGTTTCAATCTCACTGCTACGAAAATTTAGAAGAAGCAATAACAAATAAATTACAGCAGTTCTTCCAAAGTGGAAGAAGGCATCTCCTAATTATAAATGCAGCCAGATCTACTCAATTTCCACGGCAAGGTTGTTCGAAGGATACCTATTGCTGATCCTCGATTGAATTTTACGAATAGCCAGAATATCTTTTTTTCAACTTTAATCCGCTGAAGCACGAACCTTCCCCTTAAACACCATGGTCCTAGCAGAGCAGCATTTGAACTTAGTATAGTGGGATATGTAATTGGTTGTCCTAACTGCAAGTTGCCCCTAAAACAGTTAGTTCGTAGCTTAGCGGTATAAGAACTTTGTATAAAAAATTGTCCGAACCTCACTCTTTTGTACGTTTATTCCGCTGCAATTTCATAAAAGAAACACAAGCACCGTTTTCGTGTCTTTAGAATTTAAAATAAGAACTCACGGCATGGTTCAGAGCCACTTTAAAATTCTTTGGACAGATCTGAAACTATTCCGTAGACTTCTTTTAATAATTAAACTAAACGTGCTAATAATATAAACTTAGAACTTTATTTAAATGTATATGTTGCGGTTTAATTTTGTTTTTGGTTTTTTCAAACCAGTTTAAATTTTTAAACTGGTTTAATTTTTTTTAGAACACTGCCCATTTTAACATATTTGGATATCTTTCTCTAATTAATTTTATGGAGTATGTATAAAATAAAGTAGAAAAATTATTTTAAGATTATTATAATGGATTGTTGTTTCTGATGCTATCAATGCCAATAATTATGAATGTGAACAGTAATTTTTAGTGTTTAGGATTAAATTCTCAGCTTAGAGATTAGGGTTAAGCTCTCAATTAGGTTTACGCGCTAATTGAAAGTCAGTTAGCATTTCAGGCGATGTATCACAACTGCAGGCTGCTTACAAGTATTTATTAAGTCTAAGCACCCATTTTAAAACAATTACGTTTTACTGCGAGTTACGGTTAAACTGATTTGAAAAAGAAAGGAACTGGTTTTTAAAAAATTCATACCAAAAACAAAATTAAACCACAACATATATACTATACAGGAAGGTATTAGGGGACACCAATCTACTCAGTTGCATAAGTAACGAAGCTTGCGGCAACTAATAACTAATACTGTTATCAATGTAACTTGAGCGATCTATTTCATGTTTTTGCCTTAACTGCTTTTGAGCCTTCGCCCTTTCCTGAGTT
>NC_090880.1:36590416-36602916 GCF_036669935.1 Montipora foliosa | reverse complement strand
AGGAAACCTCACTGAACCGTAACGCAAGTGACAGAAGCTGCTTCCACATCCACTTGACTACCTCTAACTCGAATATCAGATCACCGGTCACAGACAAGGCAATGACAAAAGAACTGTTCACACTATTTTAATAGAAGTATAATAAGAATTCATCCTAGGTTTGCAGTCTCAAGATAGTCCAAAAGCAAGTCTTGACACACTAATTCTAGACTGGATCTCTTATTAGCAGAGTCGGAGAACTCGAAATCTTACGGCAGAAAGATCTTTTCGAACAATTTGCGTACTGGTTATAACCTTGCAAGAAGGTTAAACTAAATACGATAAATTCACCGCTTCAAAACGTTTTTCAAAGCTTTACAGATCTTTCCGAAGTGACTGAATGAAATACCTGTGTAAAATGGTTGGCTAATCGCTTGCACTCAACACAACTTCTATGTGCTCTTCCACCTCGACACAATATGGCCGACGGTACAAGTCCTGATCTGCAAGTAAGATGCGCGCAAGCTCTTATGGGATTTTTGGCCGCTGGCGCGCTTTATTGCTCGATGTTCAAAAAAATCTCGTCTTAACCTTCAACGAGGCCAAAAGGGCCAATTTGCAATCAAACAAAAGAATACTAAAATGGCGGTCATTTTAGAATAAGGGGTATGATAACCTGTCATGTCAAGAACATGGCCATAATTTATAATAAAATGTCTTAAAAGATAACTTTCAGAAAACATTCTCAAAGAAAATTCACAGCTCGAGAATTTGACAATTTTGTACTCATTCATGCCCCGCATCACAGGAGTAAGAACGAATACTTCCGGAATAATCCGGAATAATTCGGAATAATACTTCCGAATACTTCCGGATGGTAATTTAGTAATTTGAAATATGTTCGGTATACCTAATTAATCTAGTAAACAGGGGTCTGCTATGATCTCGCCAGACTTACTGTGTTATAATCATTAATGCTCTTTTCTGTAGCAATTTAATTTAGTCGGGTAGGTACTTCCCCATGAGACAGTGCAATGCGACAGGTGTGCATAAATTAAACTATAATATAAACGTTTAAGAATAATCACGGTACTACGAGCTTTGTGAATAATACCAACATAGATCCTCAAGAGTTTTCCCCTTCTTCCAGCTGGTTGGGACAAAATGATGCTTCCCAGCCGCTTTCCCCCAATAAACTTGTTAATTTCTACCTCGTAAAAAGCGGCATTTTCTCCACCAGAGAGCACATAATACTTTTACCTTTCGGAGAATTTTGCCTCAGCTTTTTTAAGAAACCTCACCAGAGTTTGAATCAACAACAGCACAACTCGCACCCTGCTTGGCAAATTTTCGCTTTTTGTACAACAAATGCGGATCCGGATCAATAGGAAAACTGTCTTTCCCTTACATGATGTGTTCTTCCACTCTTTTTTTTTTTTTTTGTTTTCTCTGTTGCCGAACGCGACGAATCTTCCAAGGGCCTTACGCTCTCTAATAGAAACAAAACTGATGGCCTGACAATCGAGTTTCACAGTCCTTTTGGGCCCCTTTTGGACGCCCTTTTGGTTGCAGTTTTAAAGAACCTTTAGCCCACCGCGAGCTTTGTTATTCAATGAAGTCAAGTGTTACACGTTTGGTTCATAAGAAATATGTTCGGAAGAATCTGAACAAATTGGTGCCCCATTTCCCTTTTGATTGTGGACAATAAGATTTGTTCGAAGGCTCTCCCTGTTCGTTTATCGAAGGTTCTGGATTCTCTTGTGGACCCGGATCAGACCTGTTCTGTTCCAGGTCGGTCTATTTCTTCTAATTTATCCCTTCTTCGTGATACTTAGATTTTATTTAGAAAACCGCCGAGACCGGTATTCTCGTTTCATTAGATCAGGAGAAAACCTTTGATCATGTTAATCGTTCGTTTCTAATGAATCTTTTGGAGCATTTTGGCTTTGGCCAATCTTTTCGGAATTGGATCTTTACTTTGTATAATGGTGCCTACATGCGTATTTCAGTGAATGATTTCCTTTCGGATCCTGTTCCTTCGTTGCGTGGGGTTAGACATGGAGACTGCCTCTCTCCCGTGCTTTATGTCTTGTGTGTTGAAGTCTTACCTTGTCGGGTTAGAGACTCCCCCACGATTGAACGATTTCTTCTTTCTAGGACCATTATAAGGTATATTGGGTTTAAGTTGACAAACAGTGTGCTCCGTTGTAATGATGATCTTGTTTTACTTTTTTGAGTGTTTGTTGTGTAGCGTTTCTTGGTCTTTCTTGTAAGTATACCTTTTATCTGTCTCGAATTAAGTTTTTCAATGCAAGTACTGTCTGTAGGTAGATATAGCTCTTTGGCATTACAAAGTTTTGGCTTTCATGCCCAATTGAGCACTCTACTAGGCTAGCTAGTTTGAGCACTCTCGCATAGCTTAGATCTACCACATGTGTGGGACATTTGGGGTGGCTTTTTAAGCTTAAACTTCGTTTGAGATTGTAGCAATGCACTGATAAGGCCCAGAAGGCCAAAACAGTACTGTCTGCAGTTAAGAAACAACTCTAATTAATTCTGAGCTTATCTTCACGTTCTTCTGTCACAGTTACGAAATTTTTCAGTCAATCAACCTACACCAATAGCACATTCAACAATCTCATTTTCACTGTTATGTTATTTTACCGTCAAAACATATATTTCTTTAATGAACTAGATCAACCTGTCCGGAACAAAGCTCCTCAGTGCAGGGGGATCTAGTCATAGTAAAAGCAAACGAAGCCAGGGGAGGTTCACGAGCTCTAGCATACTGAAGATTCCATACCAACTGAGGCCCTGTTAGGGGTTTTAGGGATAAGGGAAAACTGGCAAATTAATTTTATGGATAGAAGAAAATAGCTTTGATTTCTTTATTATCATGCTTTTGGTCACTTTTGCCGAGCATTTACATCACTGGTGACTGCTAATGAACAGTAAAGGGTCATTTGTCAGTCCACATTCAAGCAGGATGTCCAATATTTGCTCCCAGGCTCTTTAATTCGCTCGACCGCTTGTGTCCTGGAGTTAAGCTGTAGAGTTTTCGTATAATTATACAGTGTTAGATTATCTGTTAAAAAAAACGGGCCGCTTTACACTTCAGAATTGCCAAATATTGTCAAATTCCAAACAAAAGGAATTTTAGGGATAACAGTCTCAGTAATTTTAGGGACAAGAGATAGTTCCCCCTAACAGGGCTCCCCAACTCAATTTTTTTCATAACCACATACAACAAGGACACCACAATACGCCAAACATTACTAAAACCTACTCAACACAACACTACCCTATACTACTCCACCACAACACACAACACCACACCACACCACACCACATCATGCCACGCCACGCCACGCCACGCCACAACACGCCACGCCACGCCACGCCACGCCACGCCACACTACACTACACTACACTGCCATGCTTTACCCTACATAACGCCCACCTTCGCATTACTACACTTCTTCGACAGCATGTTACCGATGAACTTACCAAGTGGAAGAAAAGAGAAAGATAGGTCAAATCCTCTATATTGAGCACTCCCGTCTGAATGAAAAGACAACACAGCTGCGCTACTGGTAATCAGCACGCTTCGTCCAGTTTGCAAACCGCAGTATGTGCCGATTATATGGTTCCTATCATTGCTGATTCTTAAATAGTCGAACCTATCATATAAAAGGACAAAAGCACGTTAATCAAATAGCAATCAAAGAAAAGATGTCACATTCATGTCAAACCAGGTCGAGAAATTGGGTACATCATAAAATAGCAAATTATTTGCATAGAAATCCTGTCTTCGAAATTCTGTGCGATTTTTATCGCATATTTTGACAACTATGGAAAGATCGTTAAGTTGGGCATACTTTTAAATAATATTGAAAGCTAGATCATCAAGACAGTCCTGCGTTCCTGGCAGTTTCCTTGTTGTCCTTAAAGCGTACAACCGCTTACTTCAAAAAAACTGAATCGACATGAAGATCCCACTTAAGATCGTGCTTGATAACTTTAAGTAGCTTGACTGACTGGACAGACTGAAGTTGTGGATTGTTAACAACGAGGGGTTCGAGGAAGACTTGACTCTTTGCAAAGCAGATAGTGAGCTCCTTGGTCTTTTTTGCCTTGAGTCTTATGTTGTTGCTAACTGTTCACTGGTTTATTTGATCCACCTCTTTCTGCAGAGTAGACGTAACACATGCGGGAGTGACAACCTCGAAGATAGTGCAATCGTCAATATACTTATAAATAGGAAGGGAGGTAGACAAGTCCTTAATCATGACCAGGAAAAACAGGGGGCCAAGCTTGGTCCCCTGTGGTACCCCGGCATTGATATACTTCCACCTAGATTTCACTTGACCAAGCCTGACACCCTGGGACTGGTCTTGAAGAAAGCTCGCACACCAGTTCAATAAGATAGGCAGAACATTTAGTAGGCAATGCTTATGAATCAAGATGTTGTGATCGATTCGATCAAATGCCTTAGAAAAGTCAATCAGGCAAGATCTAATAACCGCCTTAGGGGTCTCAGCTCCTTGCAGCCACTCGTGGATAAGACGTACCAAGGCGTGGGAGGTGGACGAATCTTTGATCCCGCCGAACTGATGGGAGTCGATATGAGGCATCACAATAGGGCACAGCCACGAGAACACAAAACCTTCCAATTATTTGCTTAACACAGCAGTGAGTGAGATCGGCCTTAAATCCTTCCCTTACGACCAAGAGAGAACGTTCAATGGTGTAATCATTAACTCGTCAATTGTGTGATCCACAGGAACAGGGCTGTATTCCAAAGGTGGCATGTCACTAGAAATATTGCTGAACGAAACGTTGCATGCTAATTGGAAGCGGTCGGATACCGAGTTAGTCGAGGCTTACATTGTTCAAAACACGCTGCACGCTCACTAACCAAACTACATCAGCTGATCGCCTTCGTAGCTTCTGGCTTGAAATCTAATTACTTAAAGACAAGGCCACCAGCAATCCTATAAATTTGATAATCTAAATGAGGCTCGATGAAATAGGATGACAGTATAATTGGGCGTCCGTTCATAATCTCCAAATGAAAATTCATTTACGTCATCCCAGAACACAACAAGGTACCTATGCATTAAATATTGTAATCGATGTAGAATAGAGCAAAGTATTTGCAAAGCAAATTATTGGCTAACGTCTTGGCACTTACCCGCAGTTTGATTGATGTTCCAATTCATTATAACGAATATGTTAAGGCTTCCGTTTATAACCCCCAATACATTTTCACGCCCACGCAAATCAAACTTTAATAGGTGCACCGTAGAGCAAATATTTGGAAAACAAACCTAATCCTAAATGGTTTGGCACTTACCAGCAATTCCAATGGCGTTCCAACTCAAAAAAGTTAAAGTAAATGACCAACTTCTGGTCAAAAGGAATAGGAACTCGATAGACACAATCCATGTTTCTTGGATAGTTGTTAGGATATCCGGGACTTCTCAGGGTGTTGTTTCTGAAAGACCCACAATCTGAAAGAAAATTAGCATTATCAGTAAGTAAACTATTGAAGACAACAACACCAATCACAATCAGAGACACGTATCTGAAATTGAAATTCCGTAGTAATGGAAAAAAAACCAAAGATTCTCTAATGAATTTATTAAGATCTTTCTGATGCCTTTAGATCCCACGCGGTGAGGGAAAAGGCCGGTAGCCATGAAAGAACTATTTATCGTACGAACAAGCTTCCGAAAAGAGATGAAGAGTGTGCTGGACGAGGATGATGTCATGAATTCTCAAGTTTATGGGGCAGAAAATGTTACCAGTGTTTCAATGATAATTCATCTTTCATCTCCACGTTACAGCTCGCTGTCCCAAAACTTTAAGATGCAAAGCTTATAATCGATACGTTTGCAACAAAAGTCAAAAGCAAAAAGGGCACGACAGTAATATCATCATCGTCATCGGGTTTACTTAGATTGCTTTTCGTCTTCATCGGATTGCTTAGTTCTACAGTAACGTTGTACCTACCTGGTGCAGAAGGCGTTTGAGGAAGAATGGTTTGAATAGAAGTCGGGTTTAGTGCACTTGGTCCAGAGGGGAGGATGACAGAAGGGGTGGTAGTTGGTGCCACTGTTGTCGAAGAGAAAATGCCTAAAAGTAAAATAACATAATTGTTATTAACTCAATTCAAAAACTGAAGTTAAAGCATGAAAAAGACTATGGACGAGTCGTTGGAAGCAGCTTGAGTATTAAACGGGTTAAGTTCCTAGTTTAAGTTGCTTTTTCTTCTTATTTGGTGGCCCTTCTACAGGCAAAGTTGTACGTAGATGGTGCAGAAAGCGTTCGAGGAGGAGTTGTTGGAATACCCCACACAAAATGGTCATCATTACCCAGTACCAAGGATAAGCAACACAAAATACGAAATACACCACATAATAAATATCCTCTAAAAATTTCGCAGTAGTGACATGACCAAACTTGTCGCGCCATTCTAACCTCCAATTAACAATGAGCTCATGCAATCTTTGTCTTTGTTATATTCAAACTGCAAAATAACTGGCTCTTGATGATAACAGTAACAATGACTTAAAACTACATCACGAATAAATCTTAAAGACGCCTAACTACAAATCTTTACATAAACACGTGTTATGACATCCAATAACACTAAAGCGACAAATGTGCGGCTAGTGTCGTTACAATAGAAGTCTTGCCTCACAGGGGTCGTGACGGTCTCCCTGATTGGGTTCGGGCAAGAAAAATCTTACTTGCATAACAAAGTAAACGAGTTTCTCCAATCAAATTTATAAGATGATCTTTTCTGCACAATCGAGTGTGACTTTTACTTACTTGGCCTTGGTGTCGTTGTTGGTAGTTGAGTTGAGTGTGGACGCAGTGTGGTGTTCCCCGTGGTGAAATCATAAATAACAATAATGTGACATTTAAGAAAAACGACACAACTTTACAAAAATTTGAAAAACATGTTTCGGATACTCAGTATCCATCTTCAGTTGAAGGATGTTTACAAGTGAGTGACGTTACATAAAGTATGTAACGAGTAGGTGTAAATTACAAATTGTAGAATAATACTTACAAACATCCTTCAACTGAAGATGGATACCTGAGTATCCGAAACGTGCAAATTTACAAGTTGTGTCTTTTTTCTTAAATGTTTGATTTCAATCTCACTGCTACGAAAATTTCCAAGAAACTATAACAAATAAATTACAGCAGTTCTTCCAAAGTGGAAGAAGGCATCTCCTAATTATGAATGCACCCAGATCTACTCAATTTCCACGGCAAGGTTGTTCGAAGGATACCTATTGCTGATCCTCGATTGAATTTTACGAACAGCCAGAATATATGTTCTTCAACTTTAATCCGCTGAAGCGCGAACCTTCCCCTTAAACACCATGGTCCTAGCAGAGCAGCATTTGAACTTAGTATAGTGGGATATGAAATTGCTTGTCCTAACTACAAGTTGCCCCTAAAACAGTTAGTTCGTAGCTTAGCGGCATAAGAACTTTGTATAAAAAATTGTCCGAACCTCACCCTTTTGTACGTTTATTCCGCTCCAATTTCATAAAAGAAACACAAGCACCGTTTTTTGCGTCTTTAGAATTTAAAATAAGAACTCACGGCATAGTTCAGAGCCACCTTAATATTTTTTTGGACAGATCTGATACTATTCCATAGACTTCGTCTAAACTTAACGTGCTTCTAATATAACCTTAGAACTTTATTTAAATGTATATGTTGCCGTTTAATTTTGTTTTTGGTTTTTTCAAACCGGTTTAGATTTTTAAACTGGTTTAATTTTCTTTAGAACACTTCCCGTTTTAACATATTTGGATATCTTTCTGTAATTAACTTTATGGAGTATGTATAAAATAAAGTAGGAAAATTATTTTAAGATTATTATGATGGATTGTTGTCTCTGATACTATCAAAGCCAATAATAATTATTTATGCATGTGAACAGTAATTTTTAGTGTTTAGAGTTAAATTCTCAGCTTAGTGATTAGGGTTAAGTTCTCAATTAGGTTTACGCACTAATTTGAAAGTCAGTTAGCGTTTCAGGCGGTGTATGACAACTGCAGGCTGCTTACAAATAACGCTGAGAAGCAGTATTTAAGTCTAAGCACCCATTTCAGAACGGTTAGATTTTACTACGAGTTACGGTTAGTCTGCAGTCTGCACGTGTCAGACACTGCATTCTGGGTAAGGGATTGGCACGCATTGTAGTTATAGTCAAATTGGAGTAATCACTTATTTGCAGTGTTTAGTCTAAAACAACTGTCGTCTTGGCTTTTGGGTTAAGAATATTGGCTTATGGTTGATGGAAAGAAAGCATAGATGTGTGATGGAAGGGTGGGGTAGGATCGAGGTAACGCAGAAATCAGGGAGGGGTAGGTGGGTAGAGGGGAGGTAAAGATGTCTAGTTCTTTTTAAACCCCTGAAAAAGCCAAGCCCTTAATTTTTTAACTTCACCGCACATAAAAGAAAAAATCCCTTTTTTAGACAGTTGATTAAAAAGAACCAGTTTTAAAAATTTCAACTGGTTAAAAGAAAAAAATGAACTGGTTTTTTCAAAATTCAAACCAAAAACAAAATTAAACCACAACATATATACTATACAGGAAGCTATTAGGGGACACCAATCTACTTAGTTGCATAAGCAACGAAGCTTGCGGCAACTAATAACTAATTCTGTTATCTATGTAACTTGAGCGATCTATTTCATGTTTTGGCCTTAAATGCTTTTAAGCCTTCGCCCTTTCCTGAGTTCACTACTAAGTTTAGACCAAACTAATGGCCCTTGGTATCAAGCTTAGTAAGTGCTTTCCGTAACGTATAGTGTTGAAACAAAGTATTTCGAAATCACAGTTCCTGAGGTCGTAGTGAGAGTTCTTGGCCTTGAATATCTCACATACTGACACAACTTGGTACAAGCTAAATTTTCACTTTGTATATTAGTGTGGGGATGTCTTGCAAACGCCTGTTGCTAAGTGCTGGCAGCTTGGCGCGTTTGAGGAGTCCCCTCACGTACCTCTTATTGCCCGCAGCGCACGATCTTGAACACGCACAATATCACTATTTGATAATATTTAGCTTAGACGTCCCTGGATTATTTTCCGAATCAGAACATCCGATTAACAGTGTTGTTAACAGGTTATAAGGCTGCTATACGCCTTATTCCAAAATGGCTGCCATTTTAGTATTCTTTTGTTTGATTGCAAATTGACCGTTTTGGCCTCGCTTTCAAACGTAAAATTCAAAAGAATATTTAACCTTCAACGAGGCCTAAAGGGCCAATTTGCAATCAAACAAGAGAATACTAAAATGGCGGTCATTTTAGAATAAGGTGTATGATAACCCGTCATGTCAAGAACATGGCCATAATTTATAATAAAATGTCTTAAAAGACAACTTCCAGAAAACGTTCTCAAAGAAAATTCACAGCTCGAGAATTTGACAATTTTGTACTCATTCATGCCCCGCATCACAGGAGTAGGAACGAATACTTCCGGAATAATCCGGAATAATTCGGAATAATACTTCCGAATACTTCCGGATGGTAATTTAGTAATTTGAAAGATGTTCAGTATACCTAATTAATCTAGTAAACAGGGGTCTGCTATGATCTCGCCAGCCTTATTGTGTTATAATCCTTAATGCTCTTTTCTGTATAGCAGTAGTAAACAATTTAATTTAGTCGGGTAGGTACTTCCCCATAAGGCAGTGCAATGCGACAGATGTGCATAAATTAAACTATAATATAAACGTTTAAGAATAATCACGGTACTACGAGCTTTGGGAATAATACCAACATAGATCCTCAAGAGTTTTCCCCTTCTTCCAAGATGGTTGGGACAAAATGATGCTTCCCAGCCGCTTTCCCCCAATAAACTTGTTAATTTCTACCTCGTAAAAAGCGGCATTTTCTCCACCAGAGAGCACATAATACTTTTACGTTTCGGAAAATTTTGCCTCAGTTTTGTTTAAGAAACCTCACCAGAGTTTGAATTAACAACAGCCCAACTCGCACCCTGCTTGGGAAATTTTCGTTTTATGTATAACAATAATTTATCATGATATTATCAGAATATTTAATTAAGTAAGAATTTCTTCTTCCTCCTGTGATATAGTGATAAATCATGATATTATCAGAATATTTAATTAAGTAAGAATTTCTTCTTCCCCCTGTGATATAGTGATAAATCATGATATTATCAGAATATTTAATTAAGTAAGAATTTCTTCTTCCCCCTGTGATATAGTGATAAATCATGATATTATCAGAATATTTAATTAAGTAAGAATTTCTTCTTCCCCCTGTGATATAGTGATAAATCATGATATTATCACAACATTTTTATTAAGTAAGGTTTTCTTCTACCCGGTAATAGAGTGATCAATTGTGGTATTCTCCAGCTTTATTAGAGAATTTTGATATTATCATGATATATCAAACAATCACTGTCAGTGTCTGTTCTTCTTTGTTACATGATAAAATCACTTGCGTAAGACATGATTTGAGAATGAGAGTGATACATGATATTATAGCTTGCTATTCAGAAATATATTTTTCCATGCTATTCTCAAGATTTGAGAGTGATACTTTGATATCTCAATTTACCACTTTTTCAAATTAAAGATTTGATGGCGACAATTACAGAATTTGCAAGCGAAAATTATTGAGCAACTATCATGATAATCTCAAATGATAATGATAGTTTAATATTTGACATGCACATTATGATGAAAATGATTCCTCGATATTATCATTTTATTATCACCCAAATATCAATAAAATATCCAAATATCAAGTCTCAAACAAATAACATCCTATCAAGATATTTTGATAAACCGCAATACTGCACCTTAGTGCAAGGACCTTAAGCTCTCTAATAGAAATAAAACTCACGGCCCTGACGGCCTAACAATCGAGTTTTACTGTGCTTTTTGGCCCCTTTTGGGCCCCCTTTTGGTTGAAGTTTTAATGAATCTTTAGTCCACCGCGAGCTTTGTGATTCAATAAAGTCAAGTGTTACACGTTTGGTTCATAAGAAAGATGATCGGAAGAATCTGAAAAATTGGTGCCCCATTTCCCTTTTGATTGTGGACAATAAGATTTGTTCGAAGGCTCTCCCTCTTCGCTTATCGAAGGTTCTGAGTTCTATTGTGGACCCGGATCAGACCTGTTCTGTTCCAGGTCGGTCTATTTCTTCTAATTTTCTCCCTTCTTCGTGATACTTAGATTTTATTTAGAAAACCGCCGAGACCGGTATTCTCGTTTCATTAGATCAGGAGAAAACCTTTGATCGTGTTAATCGTTCGTTTCTGATGAATCTTTTGGAGCATTTTGGCTTTGGCCCATCTTTTCGGAATTGGATCTTTACTTTGTATAATGGTGCCTACATGCGTATTTTAGTGAATGATTTCCTTTCGGATCCTGTTCCTTCGTTGCGTGGCGTTAGACATGGAGACTGCCTCTCTCCCGTGCTTTATGTCTTGTGTGTTGAAGTGAGTTAGCTAATCGGGGTAGAGACTCCTCCACGATTGAAGGCTTTCTTCTTTCTAGGGCCATTATAAGGTATACTGGGTTTAAGTTGACAAACATCGTCTTTCTCGGGAATAGTTTCGCTCTGTTTGGGTTCACCCTGCTGTTTGCGTGCTCCGTTGTAATGATGATCTTGTTTTTCTTTTTTGGGTTTTTGTTCTGTACCGTTTCTTAATCTTTCTTGTAAGTATAGCTTTTATCTGTCTCGAATTAAGTTTTTAAATGCAAGTACTGTCTGCGGTTAGATATAGCTCTTTGACATTACAAAGCTTTGGCTTTCATGCCAAATTGAGCACTCTACTAGGATGAGTCATTTCCGCTGGCAATTGCGCATGCTCACCAGCTCGCTAACTTAAGCACTCTGGCATGGCTTAGATTTACCACATGTGTGGGACATTTGGGGTGGCTTTTTAAGCTTAAACTTCGTTTGAGATTGTAGCAATGCACTGATAAGGCCCAGAAGGCCGAAACAGTACTGTCTGAAGTTAAGAAACAACTCCAATTAATTTTGAGCTAATCTTCACGTTCTTCTGTCACAATTACGAAATTTTGCAAGCAATCAACCTACACCAAGAGCACATTCAATAATCTCTTTTTCACTGTTATGTTCATTTTACCGTCAAAACACATATTTCTTTAATTAACTGGATCAACCTGTTAGGAACAAAGCTCCTCAGTGCAGGGTTCACGAGCTCTAGCATACTCAAAATACCATACCAACTGAGGCCCTCTTAAGGGTTTTAGGGATAAGGGAAAACTGGCAAAATAATTTTAGGGATTAGGGATAACTGACGACATTATTTTAGGGACAAGGGGTAGTTTTAGGGATAGTAGAAAATAGCTTTGATTTCTCAATTATCATGCTTTTGGTCACTTTTGCCGAGCATTTACATCACTGGCGACTGGTAATGAACAGTAAAGGGTCATTTGTCAGTCCATATTCAAGCAGGATGTCCAATATTTGCTCCCA
>NC_090880.1:36562916-36582916 GCF_036669935.1 Montipora foliosa | reverse complement strand
AGGTTGCTTTTTCTTCTTATTTGGTGGCCCTTCTACAGGCAAAGTTGTACGTAGATGGTGCAGAAGGCGTTCGAGGAGGAGTTGTTGGAATACCCCACACAAAATGGTCATCATTACCCAGTACCAAGGATAAGCAACACAAAATACGAAATACACCACATAATAAATATCCTCTAGAAATTTCGCAGTAGTGACATGACCAAACTTGTCGCGCCATTCTGCCCTCCTATTAACAATGCGCTCATGCAATCTTTGTCTTTGTTATATTCAAACTGCGAAATAACTGGCTCTTGATGATAACAGTAACAATGACTTAAAACTACATCACGAATAAATCTTAAAGACGCCTGACTACAATTCTTTACATGAACACGTGTTATGACATCCAATAACACTAAAGCGACAAATGTGCGGCTAGTGTCGTTACAATAGAAGAAAAGAAAAGAATATTTAAACTCGAACGAGGCCAAAAGGGCCAATTTACAATCAAACAAAAGAATACTAAAATGGTGGCCATTTTAGAATAAGGTGTATGATAACCCGTCATGTCAAGAACATGGCCATAATTTGTAATAAAATGTCTTAAAAGATAACTTTCAGAAAACGTTCTCAAAGAAAATTGACAGCTCGAGAATTTGACAATTTTGTACTCACTCATGCCCCGCATCACAGGAGTAGGAACGAATACTTCCGGAATAATCCGGAATAATTCGGAATAATACTTCCGAATACTTCCGGATTGTAATTTAGTAATTTGAAATATGTTCAGTATACCTAATTAACCTAAAGTAAACAGGGGTCTGCTATGATCTCGCCAGCCTTATTGTGTTATAATCCTGAATGCTCTTTTCTTTAGCAGTAGTAAACAATTTAATTTAGTCGGGTAGGTACTTCCAGAAACCCATAAGGGTTGAAACGTGTAACGCGCTTTCACAGCTTCCGAATATTCAGTGCGAACTGATTGGTTGAATGTTTCAGTGCTAAGTACCATATTTGGAAACCCCTTGCTCTTGTTGTTCCAAATATGGTACTTAGCAAATTGAATATTCAGAAGCTTGTTTCCAAGCACACAAGGGGCCGTTGCACGTTTCAACCCTTATGGGTTTCTGGTACTTCCCCATGAGACAGTGCAATGCGACAGGTGTGCATGGTACGACGAGCTTTGTAAATAATACCAACACAGAGATCGTTAAGAGTTTTCCCTTTCTTCCAGCTGGTTGGGACAAAATTATGATTCCCAGCCGCTTTCCCCCAATAAACTTGTTAATTTCTACCTCGTAAAAAGTGGCATTTTCTCCACCAGAGAGCATATATTACTTTTACCTTTCGGAAAATTTTGCCTCAGTTTTGTTTAAGAAACCTCATCAGAGTTTGAATCAACAACAGCACAACTCGCACCCTGCTTGGCAAATTTTCGTTGTTTGTACAGCAAATGCGGATCCGGATCAATAAGAAAACTGTCTTTCCCTTACATGATGTGTTCTTCCACTCTTTTTGTTTTGTCTGTTGCCGAACGCGACTCTTCTGAGGGCCTTAGGCTCTCTAATAGAAACAAAACTCACGGCCCTGATAGCCTAACAATCGAGTTTTACTGTCCTTTTTGGCCCCTTTTGGGCCCCCTTTTGGTTGAAGTTTTAATGAATCTTTTGTCCCCCGCGAGCTTTGTGGCGGATTCAATGAAGTCAAGTGTTACACGTTTGCTTCATAAAAAAGATGATCGGAAGAATCTGAAAAATTGGTGCCCCATTTCCCTGTTGATTGTGGACAATAAGATTTGTTCGAAAGCTCTCCCTCTTCGCTTATCGAAGGTTCTGAGTTCTATTGTGGACCCGGATCAGACCTGTTCTGTTCCAGGTCGGTCTATTTCTTCTAATTTATCCCTTCTTCGTGATACTTAGATTTTATTTAGAAAACCGCCGAGACCGGTATTCTCGTTTCATTAGATCAGGAGAAAACCTTTGATCGTGTTAATCGTTCGTTTCTAATGAATCTTTTAGAGCATTTTGGCTTTGGCCCATCTTTTCGGAATTGGATCTTTACTTTGTATATTAATGGTGCCTACATGCGTATTTTAGTGAATGATTTCCTTTCAGATCCTGTTCCTTCGTTGCGTGGGGTTAGACATGGAGACTGCCTATCTCCCGTGCTTTATCTCGTGTGTGTTGCACTGAGTTAGCTTGTCGAGGTAGAGACTCCCCCACAATTGAAGGCTTTCTTCTTACTAGGGCCATTATAAGGTATATTGGGTTTAAGTTGACAAACATCGTCTTTGTTGGGAATAGTTTCGCTCTGTTTGGGTTCACCCTGTTGTTTGCGTGCTCCGTTGTAATGATGATCTTGTTTTACTTTTTTGAGTTTTTGTTCTGTACCGTTCCTTGATCTTTCTTGTAAATATAGCTTTTATCTGTCTCGCATTAAGTTTTTAAATGCAAGTACTGTCTGCAGTTAGATATAGCTCTTTGGCATTACAAAGCTTTGGCTTTCATGCCAAATTGAGCACTCTACTAGGATGAATCATTTCCGCTGGCAATTGCGCATGATCACCAGCTCGCTAACTTGAGCACTCTGGCATGGCTTAGATCTACCACATGTGTGGGACATTTGGGGTGGCTTTTTAAGCTTAAACTTCGTTTGAGATTGTAGCAATGCACTGATAAGGCCCAGAAGGCCGAAACAGTACTGTCTGCAGTTAAGAAACAACTCCAATTAATTCTGAGCAAATCTGCACGTTCTTCTGTCACAATTACGAAATTTTGCAAGCAATCAACCTACACCAATAGCACATTCAATAATCTCTTTTTCACTGTTATGTTCATTTTACCGTCAAAACACATATTTCTTTAATTAACTGGATCAACCTGTTAGGAACAAAGCTCCTCAGTGCAGGGAACGTTCACGAGCTCTAGCATACTCAAGATTCCATACCAACTGAGGCCCTGTTAGGGGTTTTAGGGATAAGGGAAAACTGGCAAAATAATTTTAGGGATTAGGGATAACTGACGACATAATTTTAGGGACTAGGGGTAGTTTTCGGGATAGTAGAAAATAGCTTTGATTTCTCAATTATCATGCTTTTGGTCACTTTTGCCGAGCATTTACATCACTGGCGACTGGTAATGAACAGTAAAGGGTCATTTGTCAGTCCATATTAAGGCAGGATGTCCAATATTTGCTCCCAGGCTCTTTAATTCGGTCAACCGCTTGTGTCCTGGAGTTAAACTGTAGAGTTTTCGTATAATTATACAGTTAGGGTATCTGTTAAAAAAAACGGGCCGCTTTACACTTCAGAATTGCCAAATATTGTCAAATTCCAAGCAAAAGGAATTTTAGGGATAACAGTCTCAGTAATTTTAGGGACAAGAGATAGTTCCCCCTAACAGGGCTCCCCAACTCAATTTTTTTCATAACCACATACAACAAGGACACCACAATACGCCAAACATTACTAAAACCTACTCAACACAACACTACCCTATACTACTCCACCACAACACACAACACCACACCACACCACACCACACCACACCACATCATGCCACGCCACGCCACGCCACGCCACGCCACGCCACGCCACGCCACGCCACACTACACTACACTACACTACACTACACTGCCATGCTTTACCCTACATAACGCCCACCTTCGCATTACTACACTTCTTCGACAGCACGTTACCGAGGAACTCACCAAGTGGAATAAAAGAGAAAGATAGGTCAAATCCTCTATATTGAACACTCCCGTCTGAATGAAAAGACAACACAGCTGCGCTACTGGTAATCAGCACGCTTCGTCCAGTTTGCAAACCGCAGTATGTGCCGATGATATAGTTCCTATCATTGCTGATTCTTAAATAGTCGTACCTATCATATAAAAGGACAAAAGCACATTAATCAAATAGCAATCAAAGAAAAGATGTCACATTCATGTCAAAACCAGGTCGAGAAATTGGATACATCATAAAATAGCAAATTATTTGCATAGAAATCCTGTCTTCGAAATCCAGTGCGATTTTTATCGCATATTTTGACAACTACGGAAAGATCGTTAAATTGGGCATATTATTAAATAATATTGAAAGCTACATCATCAAGACAGTCCTGCGTTCCTGGCAGTTTCCTTGTTGTCCTTAAAACGTACAGCCGCTTACTAGCCTTCGAGAAAACTGAATCGACATGAAGATCCCACTTAAGATCGCGCTTGATATGGACTCCAAGTAGCTTGACTGACTGGACAGACTCAAGTTGTTGATTGTTAACAACGAGGGGGTCGAGGGAGACTTGACTCTTTGCAAAGCAGATAGTGAGCTCCTTGGTCTTTTTTGTGTTGAGTCGCATGTTGTTGGTAACTGTTCACTGGTCTATTTGATCCACCACTTTCTGCAGAGTAGACGTAGCACATGCGGCAGTGACAACATCGAAGATGGTGCAATCGTCAATATACTTATAAATAGGAAGAAAGGGAGACAAGTCGTTAATCATGACCAGGAAGAACAGAGGAACAAGCTTGGTCCCCTGTGGTACTCCGGCATTGATAGATTTCACTTGACCAAGCTTGACACGCTGGGACCGGTCTTGAAGAAAGCTCGCACACCAGTTCAATAAGATAGGCGGAACATTTAGTTGGCAAAGCTTATGAATCAAGATGTTGCGATCGATTCGATCAAATGCCTTAGAAAATTCAATCAGGCAAGATCTAATAACCGCCTTAGTGGTCTCAGCTCCTTGTAGCCACTCGTGGATAAGACGTACCAAGGCGTGGGAGGTGGACGAATCTTTGATCCCGCCGAACTAATGGGAGTCGATATGAGCAATCACAATAGGGCACAGCCACGAGAACACAAAGCTTATGAATCAAGATGTTGTCATTGATTCGATCAAATGCTTTAGAAAAGTCAATCAGGCAAGATCTAATAACCGCCTTAGGGGTCTCAGCTCCTTGCAGCCACTCGTGGATAAGATGTACCAAGGCGTGGGAGGTGGACGAATCTTTGATCTCGCCGAACTGATGGGAGTCGATATGAGGCATCACAATAGGGCACAGCCACGAGAAAACAAACCCTTCCAATACTCTGCTAAACACAGCAGTGAGTGAGATCGGCCTTAAATCGCACTGTAAAGACTTTGGGTTGGGAGTCTTCGCAAAAGGGAGAACATTTTCACAACGAAGGAACTCTACCTTGTCTGATAGATGCGTTAAATATAGAGGCGATAGGGTGGGAAATGACTGGCGCAAAGTCCTTTAATAGCCAATTAGGGATATCATCAGATACAGGTGATTTACCTTCCTTTACCGCCAAGAGAGAACGTTCAACATTGGATGCTAATTGGAAGCGGTCGGATACCGAGTTAGTCGAGGCTTACATTGTTCAAAACACGCTGCACGCTCACTAACCAAACTACATCAGCTGATCGCCTTCGTAGCTTCTGGCTTGAAATATAATTACTTAAAGACAAGGCCACCAGCAATCCTATAAATTTGATGATTTAAATAAAGCCCGATGAAATAGAATGACAGTATGTTTGGGCGTCCGTTCATAATCTGCAAATGAAAATTCATTTACGTCATCCCAGAACACAACAAGGTACCCATGCATTAAATATTGTAATCGATCTAGAATAGAGCAAAGTATTTGCAAAGCAAATTATTGGCTAACGTCTTGGCACTTACCCGCAGTTTGATTGATATTCCAATTCATTATAACGAATATGTTAAGGCCTCCGTTTATAACCTCCGATACATTTTCACGCCCACGCAAATCAAACTTTAATAGGTGCACCGTAGAGAAAATATTTGGAAAACAAACCCAATCCTAAATGTTTTGGCACTTACCAGCAATTCCAATGGTGTTCCAAGTAAAAAAAGTTAAAGTAAATGACCAACTTCTGGTCAAAAGGAATAGGAACTCGATAGACACAATCCATGTTTCTTGGATAGTTGTTAGGATATCCGGGACTTCTCAGGATGTTGTTTCTGAAAGACCCACAATCTGAAAGAAAATTAGCATCATCAGTAAGTAAAATATTGAAGAGAACAACACCAATCACAATCAGAGACACGTATCTGAAATGGAAATTCCGTAGCAATGGAAAAAAAAAACCAAAGATTCTCTAATGAATTTATTAAGATCTTTCTGATGCCTTTAGATCCCACGTGGTGAGGAAAAAGGCGGGCAGCCATGAAAGAACTATTCATCCTATAAAAATGCTTCCAAAAAGAGATGAAGAGTGTGCTGGACGAGGACGATTTCATGAATTCTCAAGTTTATGGGGCAGAACATGTTACCAGTGATTCAATGATAATTCATCTTTCATGTCCACGTTACAGCTCGCTGTCCCAAAACTTCAAGATGCAAAGCTTAAAATCGATACGTTTCCAACAAAAGTCAAAAGCAAAAAGCGCTACGACACGGCAGTAATATCGTCATCGTCATCGGGTTTACTTAGATTGCTTTTGGTCTTCATAGGATTGCTGAGTTCTACAGTAAAGTTGTACCTACCTGGTGCAGAAGGCGTTTGAGGAGAAGTGGTTTGAATAGAAGTCGGGTTTAGTGCACTTGGTCCAGAGGGGAGGATCATAGAAGGGGTGGTAGTTGGTGCCACTGTTGTCGAAGAGAAAATGCCTAAAAGTAAAATAACATAATTTTTATTAACTCAATTCAAAAACTAAAGTTAAAGCATCAAAAAGACTATGGACGAGTTGTTGCAACCAGCTTGAGTATTAGACGGGTTAAGTTCCTAGTTTAGATCTCTTTTTCTTTTTATTTGTTGGCCCTTCTACAGGCAAAGTTGTACGTAGATGGTGCAGAAGGCGTTCAAGGAGGAGTTGTTGGAATACCCCATACAAAATGGTCATCATTACCCAGTACCAAGGATAAGCAACACAAAATACGAAATACACCACATAATAAATATCCTCCAAAAATTTCGAAGTAGTGACATGACGAAACTTGTCGCGCCATTCTGCCCTCCTATTAACAATGTGCTCATGCAATCTTTGTCTTTGTTATATTGAAACTGCGAAATAACTGGCTCTTGATGATAACAGTAACAATAACTTAAAACTACATCACGAATAAATCTTAAAGACCTCTGACTATACAAACATAAACACGTGTTATGACATCCAATAACACTAAAGCGACAAATGTGCGGCTAGCCTCGTTACAATAGAAGTCTTGCCTCACAGGGGTCGTGACGGCCTCCCTGATTGGGTTCGGGCAAGAAAAATCTTACTTGCATAACAAAGAAAACGAGTTTCTCCAATCAAATTTATAAGGTGGTCTTTTCTGCACAACCGAGTGTGACTTTTACTTACTTGGCCTTGGTGTCGTTGTTGGTCGTTGAGTTGAGTATGGACGCAGTGTGGTGTTCCCCGTGGTGAAATCATAAATAACAATAATGTGACATTTAAGAAAAACTACACAACTTTAAAAAATTTGAAAAACACGTTTGGGATACTCAGTATCCATCTTCAGTAGGAGGATGTTTACAAGTGAGTGACTTTATATAAAGTATGTAACAAGTAGGTGTAAATTACAAATTGTAGAATAATACTTACAAACATCCTTCGACTGAAGATGGATACCTGAGTATCCGAAACTTGTCGTGCAAATTTATAAGTCGTGTCATTTTTCTTAAATGTTTGATTTCAATCTCACAACGAAAATTTGGAAGAAGCAATAACAAATAAATTACAGCAGTTCTTCCAAAGTGGAAGAAGGCATCTCCTAATTATAAATGCAGCCAGATCTACTCAATTTCCACGGCAAGGTTGTTCGAAGGATACCTATTGCTGATCCTCGATTGAATTTTACGAACAGCCAGAATATATATTTTTCAACTTTAATCCGCTGAAGCACGAACCTTCCCCTTAAACACCATGGTCCTAGCAGAGCAGCATTTGAACTTAGTATAGTGGGATATGAAAGTGGTTGTCCTAACTGCAAGTTGCCCCTAAAACAGTTAGTTCGTAGCTAAGCGGTATAAGAACTTTGTATAAAAAATTGTCCGAACCTCACTCTTTTGTACGTTTATTCCGCTGCAATTTCATAAAAGAAACACAAGCACCGTTTTCGTGTCTTTAGAATTTAAAATAAGAACTCACGGCATGGTTCAGAGCCATCTTAAAATTCTTTGGACAGATCTGAAACTATTCCGTAGACTTCGTTTAATAATTAAACTTAACGTGCTTCTAATATAACCTTAGAACTTTATTTAAATGTATATGTTGCGGTTTAATTTTGTTTTTGGTTTTTTCAAACCAGTTTAAATTTTTAAACTGGTTTGACTTTTTTTTGAACACTGCCCATTTTAACATATTTGGATATCTTTCTGTAATTAATTTTATGGAGTATGTATAAAATAGAGTAGGAAAATTATTTTAAGATTATTATGATGGATTGTTGTCTCTGATGCTATCAAAGCCAATAATAATTATTTATGAATGTGAACAGTAATTTTTAGTGTTTAGGATTAAATTCTCAGCTTAGTGATTAGGGTTAAGCTCTCAATTAGGTTTACGCACTAATTGAAAGTCAGTTAGCATTTCAAGCGGTGTATGACAACTGCACGCTGCTTACAAATAGCGCTGAGAAGCAGTATTTATTAAGTCTAAGCACCCATTTTAAAACAATTGCCTTTTACTGCGAGTTACGGTTAAACTCATTTGAAAAAGAAATGAACTGGTTTTTAAAAAATTCAAACCAAAAACAAAATTAAACCACAACATATATACTATACAGGAAGCTATTAGGGGACACCAATCTACTCAGTTGCATAAGCAACGAAGCTTGCGGCAACTAATAACTAATACTGTTATCTATGTAACTTGAGCGATCTATTTCATGTTTTTGCCTTAAATGCTTTTGAGCCTTCGCCCTTTCCTGAGTTCACTACTAAGTTTAGACCAAACTAATGGCCCTTGGTATCCAGCTTAGTAAGTGCTTTCCGTAACGTATAGTGTTGAAACAAAGTATTTCGAAATCACAGTTCCTGAGGTCCTAGTGAGAGTTCTTGGCCTTGAATATCTCACATACTGACCCAAATTGGTACAAGCTAAATTTTCACTTTGTATATTAGTGTGGGGATGTCTTGCAAACGCCTGTTGCTAAGTGCTGGCAGATTGGCGAGTTTGAGGAGTTTCCTCACGTTCCTGTTATTACCCGAAGCGCACGATCTTGAACACGCACAATATCACTATTTGATAATAAAGCTTAGACGTGCCTGGATTATTTTCCGAATCAGAACATCAGATTAACAGTGTTGTTAACAGGTTATAAGGCTGCTATACGCCTTATTCCAAAATGGCTGCGATTTTAGTATTCTTTTGTTTGATTGCAAATTGACCGTTTTGGCCTCGCTTTCAAACGTAAAATTCAAAAGAATATTTAACCTTGAACGAGGCCAAAAGGGCCAATTTGCAATCAAACAAAAGAATACTAAAATGGTGGCCATTTTAGAATAAGGTGTATGATAACCCGTCATGTCAAGAACATGGCCATAATTTATAACAAAATGTCTTAAAAGATAACTTTCAGAAAACGTTCTCAAAGAAAATTCACAGCTCGAGAATTTGACAATTTTGTACTCATTCATGCCCCGCGTCACAGGAGTAGGATCGAATACTTCCGGAATAATCCGGAATAATTCGGAATAATACTTCCAAATACTTCCGGATGGTAATTTAGTAATTTGAAAGATGTTCAGTATACCTAATTAATCTAGTAAACAGGGGTCTGCTATGATCTCGCCAGCCTTATTGTGTTATAATCCTTAATGCTCTTTTCTGTATAGCAGTAGTAAACAATTTAATTTAGTCGGGTAGGTACTTCCCCATGAGACAGTGCAATGCTACAGATCTGCATAAATTAAACTATAATATAAACGTTTAAAAATAATCAACGTACTACGAGCTTTGTTAATAATACCAACATAGATCCTCAAGAGTTTTCCTCTTCTTCCAAGCTGGCTGGGACAAAATTATGCTTCCCAGCCGCTTTCCCTCAATAAACTTGTTAATTTCTACCTCGTAAAAAGCGGCATTTTCTCCACCAGAGAGCACATAATACTTTTACGTTTCGGAAAATTTTGCCTCAGTTTTGTTTAAGAAACCTCAGCAGAGTTTGAATCAGCAACTGCAAATTTCCCTTTTGATTGTGGACAATAAGATTTGTTCAAAGGCTCTCCCTCTTCGCTTATCGAAGGTTATGAGTTCTATTGTGGACCCGGATCAGACCTGTTCTGTTCCAGGTCGGTCTATTTCTTCTAATTTATCCCTTCTTCGTGATATTTAGATTTTATTTAGAAAACTGCCGAGACCGGTATTCTCGTTTCGTTAGATCAGGAGAAAACCTTTGATCGTGTTAATCGTTCGTTTCTAATGAATCTTTTGGAGCATTTTGGCTTTGGCCCATCTTTTCGGAATTGGATCTTTACTTTGTATAATGGTGCCTACATGCGTATTTTAGTGAATGATTTCCTTCTGCCTCTCTCGCGTGCTTTATGTCTTCTGTGTTGAAGTGAGTTAGCTTGTCGGGGTAGAGACTCCTCCACCATTGAAGGCTTTCTTCTTTCTAGGGCCATTATAAGGTATATTGGGTTTAAGTTGACAAACATCGTCTTTTTTTGGGAATAGTTTCGCTCTGTTTGGGTTCACCCTGCTGTTTGCGTGCTCCGTTGTAATGCTGATCTTGTTTTTCTTTTTTGAGTTTTTGTTGTCTAGCGTTTCTTGGTCTTTCTGGTAAGTATAGCTTTTATCTGTCTCGAATTAAGTTTTTAAATGCAAGTACTGTCTGCAGTTAGATATAGCTCTTTGGCATTACAAAGCTTTTGCTTTCATGCCCAAATTGAGCACTCTACTAGGATGAGTCATTGCCGCTGGCAATTGTGCATGCTCACCAGCTCGCTGGTTTGAGCACTCTGGCATGGCTTAGATCTACCACATGTGTGGGACATTTGGGGTGGCTTTTTAAGCTTAAACTTCGTTTGAGATTGTAGCAATGTACTGATAAGGCCCAGAAGGCCGAAACAGTACTGTTTGCAGTTAAGAAACAACTCCAATTAATTCTGAGCTAATCTTCACGTTCTTCAGTCACAATTACGAAATTTTGCAAGCAATCAACCTACACCAATAGCACATTCAACAATCTCTTTTTAACTGTTATGTTTATTTTACCGTCAAAACCATATATTTCTTTAATTAACTGGATCAACCTGTTAGGAACAAAGCTCCTCAGTGCATGGGAGGTTCACGAGCTCTAGCATACTTAAGATTCCATACCAACTGAGGCCCTGTTAGGGGTTTTAGGGATAAGGGAAAACTGGCAAAAAAAATTTTAAGGATTAGGGATAACTGACGACATAATTTTAGGGACAAGGGGTAGTTTTAGGAATAGTAGAAAATAGATTTGACTTCTCAATTATCATGCTTTTGGTCACTTTCGCCGACCATTTACATCACTGGCGACTGGTAATGAGCAGTAAAGGGTCATTTGTCAGTCCATATTCAAGCAGGATATGCAACATTTGCTCCCAGGTTCTTTAATTCGGTCAACCGCTTGTGCGCTGGAGTAAAACTGTAGAGTTTTCGTATAATTATACAGTGTTAGGTTATCTGTTTTAAAAAACTAGTGGCTTTACACTTCAAAAGTGCCAAATATTGTCAAATTCCAAACATAAGTAATTTAAGGTATAACAGTCTCAGTAATTTTAGGGACAAAAGATAGTTCCCCCTAACAGGGCTCCCCAGCTAAATTTTTTTCATAACCACATACAACAAGGACACCACAATACACTGAACATTACTAAAACCTACTCCACACAACGCCACACCACTGCACGCCACGCCAGGCCACACTACACTACACTACACTACCATGCTTTACCCTACACAACGCCCACCTTCACATTACTACACTTCTTCGACAGCACGTTACCGAGGAACTCACCAAGAGGAAGAAAAGAGAAAGATAGGTCAAATCCTCTAAATTGAACACTCCCGTCTGAATGAAAAGTCAACACAGCTGCGCTACTGGTAATCAGCACGCGTAGTCCAGTTTGCACACCGCAGTATGTGCCGATTATATGGTTCCTATCATTGCTGATTCTTAAATAGTCGTACCTATCATATAAAAGGACAAAAGCACATTAATCAAATAGCAATCAAAGAAAAGATGTCACATTCATGTCAAACCAGGTCGAGAAATTGGGTACATCATAAAATAGCAAATTATTTGCATAGAAATCCTGTCTTCGAAATCCTGTGCGATTTTTATCGCATATTTTGACAACTATGGAAAGATCGTTAAATTGGGCATATTATTAAATAATATTGAAAGCTAGATCATCAAGACAGTCCTGCGTTCCTGGCAGCTTCCTTGTTGTTCTTAAAGCGTACAGCCGCTTACTAGCCTTCAAGAAAACTGAATCGACATGAAGATCCCACTTAAGATCGCGCTTGATATAAACTCCAAGTAGCTTGACTGACTGGACAGACTCAAGTTGTTGATTGTTAACAACGAGGGGGTCGAGGGAGACTTGACTCTTTGCAAAGCAGATAGTGAGCTCCTTGGTTTTTTTGTGTTGAGTCGCATGTTGTTGGTAACTGTCCATTGGTTTATTTGATCCACCTCTTTCTGTGGAGTACATGTAGCACATGCGGCAGTGACAAGCTCGAAATATGGTGCAATCGTCAATATACTTATAAATAGGAAGGGAGGTAGACAAGTCGTTAATCATGACCAGGAAGAACAGGGGGCCAAGCTTGGTCCCCTGTGGTACCCCGCCATTGATAGACTTCCACCTAGATTTCACTTGACCAAGCTTGACACGCTGGGACCGCTCTTGAAGAAAGCTCGCACACCAGTTCAATAAGACAGGCGGAACTTTTAGTTGGCAAAGCTTATGAATCAAGATGTTGTGATCGATTCGATCAAATGCCTTAGAAAAGTCAATCAGGCAAGATCTAATAACCGCCTTAGGGGTCTCAGCTCCTTGCAGCCACTCGTGGATAAGATGTTCCAAGGCGTGGGAGGTGGACGAATCTTCCATTCCGCCGAACTGATGGGAGTCGATATGAGGCACCACAATAGGGCACAGCCACGAGAAAACAAACCTTTCCAATACTCTGATAAACACAGCAGTGAGTGAGATCGGCCTTAAATCGCACTGTAAAGACTTTGGCTTGGGAGTCTTCGCAAAAGGGAGAACATCGGCACATTTCCACAACGAAGGAACTTTGCCTTGTCTGATAGAGGCGTTAAATATAGAGGCGATAGCGTGGGAAATGACTGGCGCAAAGTTCTTTAATAGCCAATTAGGGATATCATCAGATCCAAGGTGATTAACTCGTCAATTGTGTGATCCACAGGAACAGGGCTGTATTCCAAAGGTGGCATGTCACTAGAAATATTGCTGAACGAAACGTTCCATGCTAATTGGAAGCGGTCGGATACCGAGTTAGTCGAGGCTTACATTGTTCAAAACACGCTGCACGCTCACTAACCAAACTACATCAGCTGATCGCCTTCGTAGCTTCTGGCTTGAAATCTAATTACTTAAAGACAAGGCCACCAGCAATCCTATAAATTTGATGATCTAAATAAAGCTCGGTGAAGTAGGATGACAGTATGTTTGGGCGTCCCTTCATAATCTCCAAATGAAAATTCATTTACGTCATCCCAGAACACAACAAGGTACCCATGCATTAAATATTGTAATCGATGTAGGATAGGGCAAAGTATTTGCAAAGCAAATTATTGGCTAACGTCTTGGCACTTACCCGCAGTTTGATTGATGTTCCAATTCATTATAACGAATATGTTAAGGCGTCCGTTTATAACCTCCAATACATTTTCACGCCCACGCAAATCAAACTTTAATAGGTGCACCGTAGAGCAAATATTTGGAAAACAAACCCAATCCTAAATGTTTTGGCACTTACCTGCAATTCCAATGGCGTTCCAACTCAAAAAAGTTAAAGTAAATGATCAACTTCTGGTCAAAAGGAATAGGAACTCGATAGACACAATCCATGTTTCTTGGATAGTTGTTAGGATATCCGGGACTTCTCAGGGTGTTGTTTCTGAAAGACCCACAATCTGAAAGAAAATTAGCATTATCAGTGAGTAAAATATTGAAGACAACAACACCATTCACAATCAGAGACACGTATCTGAAAGGGAAATTCCGTAGCAATGGAAAAAAAAAACCAAAGATTCTCTAATGAATATATTAAGATCTTTCTGATGCCTTTAGATCCCACGCGGTGAGGGAAAAGGCTGGTAGCCATGAAAGAACTATTTATCGTACGAACAAGCTTCCGAAAAGAGATGAAGAGTGTGCTGGACGAGGACGATTTCATGAATTTTTAAGTTTATGGGGCAGAAAATGTTACCAGTGTTTTAATGATAATTCATCTTTCATCTCCACGTTACAGCTCGCTGTCCCAAAACTTCAAGATGCAAAGCTTAAAATCGATACGTTTGCAACAAAAGTCAAAAGCAAAAAGCGCTAGGACACGGCAGTAATATCGTCATCGTCATCGGGTTTACTTAGATTGCTTTTGGTCTTCATCGGATTGCTGACTTCTACAGTGAAGTTGTAACCACCTGGTGCAGAAGGCGTTTGAGGAAGAATGGTTTGAATAGAAGTGGAGTTTAGTGGTCCTGAGGCGATTGTAGAAAGGGTGGTTGTTGGTATTACCGTAATCAAAGAAAAAATACCTAAAAGTAAAATACAATAATTGTCATTAACGCATTTCAAAATCTGAAGTCAAAGCATCGAAAAGACCATGAACGAGTTTTTGGAAGCAGCAGAGTATTAAACGGGGTTAAGTTCCTGGGTTAGTTTGTTTTTTCTCTTTTTTATTTGTTGTCTTTCTACAGGTACAGTGTAAAGTTGTACGTACCTGAGGCAGAAGGCGTTTGAGGAGGAGTGGTTTGAATAGAAGTCGAGTTTAGTGTACTTGGTCCAGAGGGGAGGATCATAGAAGGGGTGGTAGTTTGTGCCACTGTTGTCGGAGAGAAAATGCCTGAAAGTAAAATAACATAATTGTTATTAACTCAATTCAAAAACTAAAGTTAAAGCATGAAAAAGACTATGGACGAGTTGTTGAAAGCAGCTTGAGTATTAAACGGGTTAAGTTCCTAGTTTAAGTTGCTTTTTCTTCTTATTTGGTGGCCCTTCTACAGGCAAAGTTGTACGTAGATGGTGCAGAAGGCGTTCGAGGAGGAGTTGTTGGAATACCCCACACAAAATGGTCATCATTACCCAGTACCAAGGATAAGCAACACAAAATACGAAATACAGCACGTAATAAATATCCTCTAAAAATTTCGCAGTAGTGACATGACGAAACTTGTCGCGCCATTCTGCCCTCCTATTAACAATGCGCTCATGCAATCTTTGTCTTTGTTATATTCAAACTGCGAAATAACTGGCTCTTAATGATAACAATAACAATGACTTAAAACTACATCACGAATAAATCTTAAAGACGCCTGACTACAAATCTTTACATAAACACGTGTTATGACATCCAATAACACTAAAGCGACAAATGTGCGGGTAGTGTCGTTACAATAGAAGTCTTAACAAAGTAAACGAGCTTCTCCAATTAAATTTATAAGGTGATCTTTTCTCCACAACCGAGTGTGACTTTTACTTACTTGGCCTTGGTGTCGTTGTTGGTCGTTGAGTTGAATATGGACGCAGTGTGGTGTTCCCTGTGGTGAAATCATAAATAACAATAACGTGACATTTAAGAAAAACGACACAACTTTAAAAAAATTGAAAAACATGTTTTAATTCTGAGCCACGCCACGCCACGCCACGCCACGCCACTCTACACTACACTACACTACACTACCATGCTTTACCCTACATAACGCCCACCTTCACATTACTACACTTCTTCGACAGCACGTTACCGAGGAACTCACCAAGCGGAAGAAAAGAGAAAGATAGGTCAAATCCTCTATATTGAACACTCCCGTCTGAATGAAAAGACAACACAGCTGCGCTACTGGTAATCAGCACCCTTCGTCCAGTTTGCCAACCGCAGTATGTGCCGATTATATGGTTCCTGTCATTGCTGATTCTTAAGTAGTCGTACCTATCATATAAAAGGACAAAAGCACATTAATCAAATAGCAATCAAAGAAAAGATGTCACATTCATGTCAAACCAGGTCGAGAAATTGGGTACATCATAAAATAGCAAATTATTTGCATAGAAATCCTGTCTTCGAAATCCTGTGCGATTTTTATCGCATATTTTGACAACTATGGAAAGATCGTTAAATTGGGCATATTATTAAATATTGAAAGCTAGGTCATCAAGACAGTCCTGCGTTCCTGGCAGTTTCCTTGTTGTGCCGGGATCTCAACTCAGTTTAAACCTTAGTGGATGAGCGGTCTAATACCGTTACTCAAGGCTTACATTGTTCAAAACACGCTGGATATCGACTAGTGGAAAGTACATTAGCTCATGGCCTTCGTGGCGTCTGGCTTGGAATCTAATTAGTTATAGACAAGACCACAAGCAATCCTATGAATTTGATGATGTAAATAAAGCTGAATGCAATGCGATGATAGAAAGTAAAAAAAACTCGTTGTAACAAGTATAATTGGGCGTCATTTCCTGGTACTTACGGGCAATAATTCCAACTGTTTTCCAACTTGAAATCTTTAAAGTAAATTTCCAACTCCTGGTCAAGAGGAATAGGAACGCGATAAACACAATCCATGTTGCTTGGATAGTTGTTGGGATATCCGGGACTTCTCAGGGTGTTGTTTTGGACAGAACCACAATCTGGAATTGAAGCAAAATATTTTGAACCACACTAGAGTTTTCATATTGTTACACCAGGGCCGTGGCCAGTATGAGGCAATCCGAGGCACTTGCCTCCGTCATTTTTTTTTTTGCGATTTTTTTAGTAAGGCGGGATACCAGTGCTATCTTTGAATGTAGGAAGCAAAAACACCCTAAATACGTACGAGGCGAACTTAACCACGGACGTTGCCTCAGTCATAATTTTTTCTGGCTAGGGCCATGTACACCTACAGAATATCCAACAAATTCATTGAAAAATTCTTTCCCAAGCTTTTTACGTCTAGTAGTAGGTTTTACGTCTACGTTTTCCACCCCGATGCTTTCGAAATAATCTTTCCCAAACCTTATCGCTTTTAATTCTCCCGTTAGACCTGTCCACACTGCAGTCAACCATATCGTACGGATGAAAGAGAAAGTGCATTCTTTTTTGTTTGTTTGTTTCCCTTTGAAACATTGCGTAACACATATAGGCCTTTAGTTTATTCATATGAAACCCACGGCCTCATTGCCTTGGGTCAGACAGCTAAACACATTAAGGGAAGATCTTTACTGTCACAAAAATGTTGTTCGCTGGAAAAAATTGAATTTTTGCCAAATTTAGGGAACGTTTACTTTCAACTTTCTTCTACCTTAATGCTTGATGTCTACAATAAAGCACTGCTATCCATTAAGTATTTTTTTTCTATTAAAGCCGCAAAAATGTTTGCAACAGAATATCAGGAATTTTGACACATCTCCTGAAATATAGATTCAAGACTGAGAATAGTCACTGAAACTCTATTCCAAATCTTCCAAAAGCAAGACTATTATGCTAATTTAGATAGTCGCTAATAGATAAGATGAAAGGAATCTGAATCTCTCTTATCTTTCGCTCCTCTTATAATCTTCATCTTCTAGCTTCTGTGGTTTATTTCATCTTTCCTGTAATTCAAATACTATGTGTCTTCATGCTACCCAGTACCCACCCTGATTAAGCGTGCTATTTGCAGGTGTTTGTGCTTATAACGTCGTTTTGGATTTGTATTAAAGTTTGTTGTTGTTATTTATTCAATGTGAAAACACATGGTTAAAAAGGCTAAAACGTCCATTGGGCTATCAGCAAATTGGCAGACAGAGATCGGTGACAGATTGTCAACAGTGCTTGAGAGAACTCTAAAGGGAATACTTACCATCGTCAGCCAAGATTAGCCGAACTGAAATTAAGACTATGACTGAAAGAAAAATGACATCATTAGAATCGCATACTAGTAAAAATATGATGAATCTTTAAATGTCTGAAGATCATGTTTATCGGAAGAAACAAACAGAAAGGAAATCAAAATGTGACCATTTTGTATACATGATACTTGATATGATCGTTTAACTAGACTTCTCTACTTATTACAAATCAAAAGGACCTAACAGGAAACTTACTTGTTGGTGCAACCTTCTTTTGTAACGAATTAACCCAATGTTTCAATTTTATTCTTTCACAAACAAGGAGAAAGTTCAAAATCGATCATGATACCATACTAAAACGAGCACCTTTTTGGCTGAGAGAGGGGTAACAGAAAACTGGTTGATCTGACTTCCAAGCAATGTTTTTCAAAGCTGCTGGGTGAAGCAAATTCCAAGATTAGTTTGCATTCTGCATGGCAACGGCCACTGGGTCAACTTTAGGAAGGAATCACACCACTGAATTTTAAATCTACTTTCACACAATCACCTCAGGCATCTAAAAGTGCCAGAGATAGAATGTTTGACAATGAAAAGAGACTCGAAAACCAGACGATCCAAAGCCTCCTTAACACATTGCACTGAACGCTCTGGATCCAGTTCAAGCATCCAAATTCGTAGTTTGTTAAATGTCGAAAGGAGATCGGCAAAACATTTCAGGTGTAAGAATACGGGCGGAATAATTGGTTTTCGCTTCACAAACAGCCTCAAATGTGTACAAATGTTTGACCTAATTTATGCAAAGGAAGATTAAGGTGAATTACGGAAATACGCGCAGGACACTCCACGCACAAAGAGAATACTTAGCAGGGGAGTAACAGGAAAGACCTATTGCGCAACTTTTCTATTTTCCTGACACAGAAAAAAAAGAAAAATAATAAAAATAAGAAAACGGAGAAAATCCACTCATTTTCTGACTAGGTTGCCATATGGCAACCCAGTAATGTACAGATTTAGCCAAGCCAAAAAGCGGAGATAACTCTGAGGTTGTCAGGTATTACACGTAACGTCACCAAATGTTACACCTGTATACGTGTCACGAAGTGTCTCACCTTATTTTGGAGTATTCATTCCAGTCATAACCAAATTTTCAGCCATCAATGGGTTACCATATTTTCTTACCTATGGTGCTCCGCGCGCGCGCCTTCGCCGCGCGGAGCTTTGCTATTAGGGAGCTTAAGCACGCGCGTTTTTGAGACAAGTAAGTGAGCTGTTTTCCCTTTTAACCTGTCTTCAGACAACCACATTTACATTGCTAAGTATCTTTTCTCCATTAGAGATAATTCGTATAAAAATCTGGGAGACACCACTGTCCTTGCAGGAGAAATGTCCTCTTCCGGTTGCCATCCGCGCCTCAAAAATGCGCGTGCTTAAGCTCCCTATTAATCGATGTTGCTTAAATATGACAAGTGTTAGAATTGCGTTGTTAAGTCACTTCACCGGCCTCTAGCTGTTAATCCAATGGATTCCTGGCATTCACCCCTGCATCAAATTATGGACGGGGCTATTTTGGCTGACTCGGGTGGCTTAACGTGGAGAAGATACTATATTAGCTACCACTGATATACAGCTCTGGAGGAATCGCGGAATGTTCGTACGAGTTATCTTTCCAACCTTCAGTTTGCTGGAGAGATTTTAAACGCACAACCTGGCTTTTCGGATAACAGCCGCTTTGCCAACTGCCTTCGTGAAAAATGGGTTAAGTCGTCCCCTTTTTCTTCCTCCGTTCAGCGTCGTCCAACCGACCCAAATTGTTGAGTTTTCAAACAAACATTTGAGGAGGGTCATTACTTACTAAAACATTTTTTTAACCTTAATCTGAAAGATAAACATTGCTTTTGCCCGAACACATTTTCAGTTTCAATTTCAACTCCAGTGAACGTGACATTCTCCACAGGAGATTCTTTCTGTCCGCGTGGGAGGAAATGTGTTTTAAAGTAGGAAACGCATTCGAAG
>NC_090880.1:36520416-36550416 GCF_036669935.1 Montipora foliosa | reverse complement strand
GATATAAATTTTGACTCCATCACTATCTATTGGAAATAAACCACAACATATACGCCTTAGAGCCCGGAAGTGGGACAATAGTCTTAGCATCTAGATCATACGTTGTGCTTGTTTTAGCAGTTGTCAACCAATAATTCAAACTTTGAAGTACTCTCACTAATCACTAAATCTGCAACACTCAAACGAATAATGTTATTCAATGTCCAAAAGAGTAATGCATGCCTTACAAGCAAGAAACATCAATTATGCGGCGATCATGGAAACTTCCTAACCAGATTGTTAGTTGGGTTGCTTTTCGCAGTTGTTGAGTTTTACAAATGTTCTACTCTCAATGATCACAGTAACTGCAGTGCTCAATGAAACTCCTATTTAATGACGTACTTGCCATTGAAACTGTGATCATCAACTCACGGCTCCCATTTTTCTTGCGCAAATTTTCGATTCAATTTGTCGTTCTATTTTGATACTTTAGAGGATGTTCTGATTCAAGCTGTTGCTGCTGTTGGTTTACTTTGACCGAAAACCTCAGTCCAATGCAGTACTGCACAGTAATGTCTTCCAGACCCTTTTGTCTTAATTTAGACGTGAAAGTTGCAGCTCAAACAATTAATATTACCAATAAATTTGTTGCGTGCTTGAACTTAATGACGTGTTTGTTTGGTTTTGTCTCTTTCGTGTTGTTAGAACATACTTTGGGAAATAACTAACGCCAAATCCAATTTTGAAGTCCCAAAGACTCAAAGTGTCGAATAATAATAGTTATAATAATAACAACAATAATAGGCAAATTTTCGAAGCACTTATGTGAAAAGGAAAAGTTCTTATTTTAAATTTTAAGTCAATATCACGTTTTTCGCAGTGAGAATTAAACAGCATTCTAGCATGGATGTTTTGTCAACAAATCTTTCCTTTACACTAAACTAATTCGTACATGCGTGTTGAAATAAAGTGATCAGGGACCATTCGGACTTAGAACTCCAGCAATTGACTCCAACATATGTCGGGTGGTCATGTTGTTGTTGGTAATTACAAGGCCGTAACCAGAAAAAAAATATGACTGAGGCAATGTCCATGGTTACATTCTCTTCGTAGGTATTTTAGGTGATTATGCTATATTTTAATAAAGCACGAAAAACTGACTTAGGCAAGTGCCTTGGTTTGCCTCATAATGGCTACGGCCCTGGGTAAATATCTAAAAACAAGGCCCGCCCCCCCCCCCCCCCCTTCTTTTTGGACCAAAGCCACCAAAACTGTGAAAGGGCAAAAACAAAATGTTTGAGAGCGGGCCCCCATCTTACCTCCAGGTATGGATCCGCCACTGATATTTGTGTTCGTTTTTATGTATTGGACTCCGAATCATCGATAATAGATAAAATCATTTTATTGCTTTTCGGAAACCGTATTTTGAAGTCTAGACTTAAACAGATAAAGCAAAATATTATAGTCTGTCAAAATCTCTGGGTATGAGACATACTGCGCATGTCATCGCATGACAGTATCCCTAGTAACAAGAAATGCTGTAAATACTCGAAAACTTATCACCTTCAATCGCGACCCCGAATTTTCTACCTCGTGACTCCACCTTGCACGCTCGGTTGAGCAAATCGAGATTGATTTCCCCTACAATATCTACCAATTCATACATTTTCTGTTTTTACGCGGGAGCTTCTAGGTTGCCTCCTCGGGTTTTGGCCCCTGCGGGGACTACAATTGAGTGTCTTCACTCACGTGATCAGTAACCTTGTTGTTCACTAATAGAAGTGAATGTGATTTTAAATTATTCTGTTTGTTTTTCTGTTTCTTTCTTTCTTTCTTTCTTTCTTTCTTTCTTTCTTTCTTTCTTTAGGATAAAACGTTTGTCGTTGCCTCGTGTTCAACGATTATAGCCCAATATTATGTTCCTTCACCTCTTTGGACCCCAACAGGACTGACTTACGCATTCGATTACAGAGGACGTTATGGCGTGGGGCCAGAAGTCATAACAAGCATAATTTTTTACTGGCAATGTCCTCTCACAACTTAATGAAGTAATCCATGATGAGGTTCACGTCCACGTCCCCAACTGGTTTTATTTTCTTTTAAGGATGACTAGTCTTCGCTCTGAAAGCGTATGTATTTACGAAGCAGTGAACGAGGATAAAAGAGGGCGCAAGTCCACGGAACAGCATGTAGCATGAATTGTAAAACGGCAATCCTCATGGTGTTATTTAAAACTGACCACTCTCTAGTGCTTAATTCAATAGCGCAGATCAATAAATTCATTTCTATCAGCCGTTCGTCATACATTACATTCCACACAATTGTGCACCAATGCAAGCCATGTTCGTAGTGTTTATATGCAAGCTTTATTAAAGTTACACAATGTATATTGTCGCGCACTATTGCAGCTGGGTGATTCCGGGAACAATGCATGGCCCACTAAACTCGTATGACTGAAAATCTAGTCTACCGTCCACCACCCCTAGAGGAAGAATTGCAAAAGCTCTTTAACTCGTCAATGCGTTTGCAAATCCCTACAATAGTCCACAAAGGCCAGGTCGCCAAATAGCGCTTAATCCGTTGTTGGTTGACCCTGTCCTGTAGTCGTTCCACAGTATGAAACGAATCTTTTGGTTTATAAAATGAACCCAAAACAAGCTATGGATGCCCAACTTTCCCGCAACTGACTTTTCCTGATTTCTTTCAACCTGTTCCAGTTGAAGAGTTTTCAGTTGACGAGGTGTTGCGTGACATGTTCGGGACGTGGGACAGCCGGCAGGGCGTAACCTAGTAAGAGTACCTCAAAGCGTGTGGACCGATAAGGCTTTTTGTGTAACGCTGACACTCGATTAACATGGTTTAATACGAGTCTGTACCCAGCCTCTTAGGAGGGCTCTCAAGGAAGGCGAATGAACCTTGATATGTGCACATGAAGCTAAGAACAATGATTAGGTTAACATAGAATGTCAACAAAAAATTTAAGGATATCGAGGCTATGATATCTGCTCCCAATATTGGTGTGTTTTTCATCAAGTTAGGTTTCGCAGATATACAACATGTTTAGTACTGAAACTTGACATGATTCTTCCTTGTACCTAGTCTGAATCATATAAATGGAATAATAAAACAAAAATAGGTATTGCGTACGTGTGGTAGTGCAGTAACACAGCGCTGTATTCCGTAATTGTTAACTGAGCTGCGTTTTGTCTTCCAGGTGATTCAAGTTATCCTTGCATATGCAGCTCCAGAAGCTCATGACCTTGAAGCGTTTAACTCTGGTTAAGAGCTGGTGTTTTTTTAGTTTTAAATTTCCTTATTTGGATGTAACGTAGCTCGAGCATTTTCCCGCGCGTGCAGCTTTGATCTTATTTTTGTCCATATTTGGTCATAAAATTGGTGTCCTAAAAGTTGCAAGTTACACGCTTCAAGGTCATGTGCATATGGTAGCTCTAATAGTAAACGATATTGTTTGGTACCGTATATCATTATAGTGCCATAGTAGATGTCTTAGGTAAATAGCCCCCTGAGAAGACATGTTGTTACTAGCAAAATGCTAAACCCAGAATGACTGAAGAAAATAAAAGGGAATCGAGATACAATGGCTTCAAGGCCGACATGTTGATCATTACCTCTTTTTCTCCGCAAGTGTTAAGCGTGCAGTCTTACAGTCTGACAGCTTTCTAAGACAAACGTTCACTGAAGTTAACCCCTGTTCGGCGGGGTTAGTACTAGAATGGGAGGCCTCAAAATATACTACAAAAAAATCCTAACTTAACGCACAAAATGCGAGCCTAGCAAGGTACAGATCTTGTTAGCCTGCCTTATGGAAAACTAGATGCTTCTGTGAAGCATACACTGGCTTGCCTGTGGTACGTGCTACAGAAAATCAGAAGGCACTGAATTGTGTGGTATTGAAATACAGCATTCCAGTCTCTGAAGAATAACAAATAAAAGAGAAGCGAGAAACGATCCGCGACAAACATTTTGGGAGATTTTTGCTACGTTCAAGTAAATTGCAAAATCGAAAGTGACATGGCCGGAATTCAGCGGGCGCCGTGATTAAGTTACCGCGGCATGTTTACTCGCCAAACAGTGAAGCATCTGTGTCAAATGATGGCAAGATAAAGGGGTTTTTGTAAGTTTCTTTTTCTGTCAAGTGTTATAAAGGTTGACAATGAAATGAGCGAAGTCAAAACAAAGATCACAATCGCCCAACTCTTGTTTATGCAAAAACAAAATTTACTCTCCAAGACGCGTACGACGTTATTTATCACCAGGTAATTCCATCATTTTGGAAATAGCAGCTACTTTATTATTCATCTGCGTCACAAGTTTTCATTGATTTTGGGGCTCATTTTGTTGAAACTCAAGCACGCTTCCAACAGGCCTGTGAACCCTTCCTGCTTACAGAGCAATACTAAAAAACGTCTCCCATATCACATTTGAACCTTAAGCTCGAAAATTCAATACACAACATGATATTATAATTCACAAAGGCAGAAAATACCACAGAATCCTTTTCCAGCGAAATATTTATTGAAACAAACAACATATTTGCTCTTGGAGGCGAAAACCTCTTCTTATTTCATTGCGTGCGTGAAGACAAGAAACTCAATCGTGTCAAATTACCATGTACTTCAGGTAAATGCAGCTCACTTTGAGTTCGTCTCGACGGGCGATAGATTGTTGTCGAAGTCCAGTGCTCGTCGCTTTTGAGATTCCTGCCTATTTTATCCAACTGACTTTCTATTATTGAGCTCCATAAGGGTATATTTTGTTTAAGGATCCACTAAAACGCCATTCGCGTTACATGACTTTCGACGCCATTGCAGGCTAAGTTAATGATTCTACTGTGTCCACCAGAGAAATCTACGCATTTCCACTACCCTCTCGATCCTAAGAAAATACTCGCAGAAGGCTCTATCCACAAAGACACCACTTACCAGGGGAGTGACAGGCAAGACTTTTACCGACACGGAAAAAAAAAAAAAAAAAAAACTAAAAAAAAAAAAAAAAAGAAAACAAACAAACTAAACGAAGACCTCGACTGGGTTTGCCTTATAAGGCAACCCAGTAACAAATATTGACGCAAAAGTAAAATATTGATACACAGTTCTTGCGAAGAGCAGAAGGAAGTTTACAGGAAGTGTCGATCGAGAATAAAATATTAAAATTTGCCATCGGCAACGAAATTTGCAACATATAAACAACTTAAATTTTGAACCGAGAGTATAAAAAGTTACCATCAGCGAAAAAACTTTTTGGGAGATTTTTGTTACGTTCAATTTTTTTATTGTACTTTTGGCTGTACAAGTAAATCGCAAAATCGAAAGTGATATCGAATTCAGAGGGCGTCGTAATCAAGTTACCTTGCATGTTTACTCGCGAAACAAAGGATACATCTGGGTCAAAATGATGGCAAGACATCGGGTTTCTGTTTTTGTTACAATGTTTTTTTTTCGTCTTTCAAGTGTTTTAAAGATTGACAAGAAATGTGCGAATTCAACACAAAGATCACAATCGCCCAACTCTTGAAGTTGACCATTGTTTCTGCAAAGTCAAAAAGTAACTCTCCTAGACGATATTTTATATCACCAGGTAATTCCTTCGTTTTGGAAATAGCAGCTGCTTTATTACTCTTCAGCGTCATCAATTCTTGCCGATTTTGGGGCTCATTTTGTTGAAACTCAAGCAAGCTTCCGACAGACCTGTTTATTTTCATGATTTATGCACGCGATGCGGGCCCATTTGTACCACAGACTTACACTCTTACCACACAAAGGCGAAAATTGAAGGGATATCACAGCTGTAGTTTCCAGAGTCCCGGGGAGTAGAGAAGGGCACGTTACCTTAAGTAGACCGCAAAAAAGTTTCCCCACCAACAAAACCTACCGCAAACAGCAATACACGAACTTCTTAGGTTTATATTCGACAGCAAAAGAAGATCTCGATTTGTGAAGAGAGGGTTGCGTGGGGATGTCGGGGAAACCCTCCTTCCCTATGTTGTTACGACGTTTAAGCTTGACAACAGCTAGCGCAGTAATTTTGCGTCATCGTCAGCCTTTTATGATCGTCTTAGTTAGAACGGTTTTTAAGTGAAGATAGAGAAATGAGATCAAAATATTACCTTCGGTCACTTTAGGTCTTTGTTGTTGTTGTTGTTGTTGTTGTTTTGTTTTTGTTTTGTTTTTTTGCTGCTTTTTTTTTTTTTTTTTGTGGAGTACAGAAAAGGAATGTACTTCGAAGCGTAGCAGTCGTTCATTTTGCATCATTGACATGTCGGCAAAACAGTTCATGTTGTTGCATCATTTATTTATTTATTTATTTATCAGTTTCAATTACTCGACAGAAAAAATTGGTTTATATCTGGGATAATCAAAGCCCGAAAATGACCCTAATAACTTCTTGTATCAGTGCGCATCTCTCTTTCATCGAATTTCGTCTATCCGCAACTTTCAGGCGGCACGAAGACGTTAGGATCCACCCCAAGCTCCACGTCAAAGAAACTAAAAGAAAGGAAACGAAAAAGAAAGATAAGGCTGGTTGTTTCTAAGAGGTGAGTGTACATTGCACGACAGTTGTCATCTACTGCAGGGTTGGCTGGCGCAGTGGTGAGAGCACTCGCCTCCCACCAATTTTGCCCAGGTTTGACGCCATGAGTGGGTTGAGTTTGCAACGACGGTTTTTCTCCGGGTTCTCCGGTTTTCCTCCCTCAGCAAAAACCAGCATACAGCCGATTCCAGCTGGTTGTAAGCTGTGCTCCAAGGTCATATATGGACCGTATAGCGGCAGCCAGAGGCGCCATACTTTATGCCCTCGGTTCTACCTTGTTGAGCTGCGTCGTTAATGACGGCGATTAGGGAGACAGTTGAAGTCCTGCATTTTTCAGGCTGCTCTAAGCAATTGCAAAAATTGCGTTCATCATTGAACTGCGAGGATCATAGCTTCACTTGATTTCATATCCGCAGTTCATATATGATCCATTTCATATTTCATATATCATTTCATCACAGTTGTTATTAGATAGTTATTACTTTAGCTACTTTTTTGTTTGAATTTTGGTGTTTTTTGATTTTTTAAACTTTATTTTTGCTTTTATCTTTAATTTCTTTTTGGATATATCGTTGTTGTCATGTTCTTTGTTTATTTATTTTTATTTTTTTTTTGAAGACCGTGGCTGCCGTTAACTCTCGCCGACTCACGTACTTTGTCGTTTTTTTAGCATGGTCTCATTTGAGTCCCCAAGAAAATAATTTATTCCATTACAGCGTACCTGGTATGCATGTACCCATACTTTTTTGACAAGATACCCTCACTAACTGGAACACAGCCTTTCTCGGTCACCGTCAAATAGTAAGGATCCGCATGAGAGATCGACAAATCACCATTTTAGCAAGAGTCACTCTTAAAATGATGAATTTTTCTTCTATAAGCAGAGAGACGTCAGACAAAATTCGAGGTGATCTTGGCAGGAGTCAAACCAATAACCACCCCATTACCAGGTGCAGGGATGCTAAACTGCTGAAGATTTTTGGGAGCTTACGCAATTTAAATTAGGTTCATTTGACAAACGAGCTCCACATCAGTAAGGCTAGTAGGGCAGCCCAGATTCAGGATTCGAGTGCTTTGTTTACATTCCTTCCGACTTTATAAGGACTTGTATGGGAAACATGAAATAACTAAAAAAAGAGGCTAACCTTCATAAATCAAAGAAAATAAATAAGTAAAACTTACTTTTGCCTTATCTTGAGTCCTTTTGTCTATTTCAGGCGATTTGGGCTGGTTTGTGAACATCTCAGTACCTTAATTAAATGATGGCCAAAGGTACTCAGATTATCTCAAACCAGCCCAACTATTTGTCTCAAATAGACAGAACGACACGAGATAAAGAAAAAGTAAGTTTACTTTATTCACATTCTTTGCTTTAAGTTAAGATTAGCCGATGTTTTCCGTATTTTTATGTTTCCTATACAAATCCTTGTAAAATCGGAAGGACAGTCTGGGCTGCGTGTGGGCTGAACATCTTTACCTTTTTGATCTTATCAATAACGATAGTTTGGAGACCCGGGGGGGGGGGGGGTACTAAAAGAAAATTAATACGGGGAGGCTCCGCCCCGAGGTCCGACCCCTTACCCTTTTATATACCATTTTTGGCAGAAAAGATACCCCTTTCGTATACCTTCCATTGGAAAATAGTACCCCTTTCACAAACCCACTTAAGAACACTGCACCCCCTTTCTAGCCCTTAGAATGAAGTTAATTAGTTCTAATTTTTGACGTCTCTCTTTCATCGAAAGGCTAAAAAATTCTCACCTCCTTCAGGCGTCTTTCCCGCAAAGACAGCAATATTGACACCAAGTCCTGGTTCAGCATTTGAGCCGATAGTTAGATCTCCCATAGAAGTTGCATTTTTAGGTACCTGAATTTTCTTAAATGGTTCAGTCAGATCGTTCTTGATGCATTTTTCAGTCATATTTTCCATCCGAAGCTGGTACAATACCTGAGGAAGCATTAATTGAAATAGGTGGCAATATGAATTGACTGTTTCTGAGATGAAACGAAGCCAGTTCTCTCTCTATGTTGTTCAACGATTTTCGAAACCGTATTAAAGGTTTACCTCGTTGCGAACTTAGCCGGTTTTGTTATTTCTCTCACCATTGCTTTGGCGCCTGTAGCCTAGTTGTTTACTGGACAAACTGAATGCACTTTTTCATTACATGAGAATTCTTGGGATGACGTGCTCCTTCCTCCAGAAGATTTTTTATATGACAAGAGTTTAAATCTTACAATTGGTTACAACATGTGCAGGCCTTTAATGGTTATCCGATCAGGTCTTTGTCGCTTGGCTCTGTTTTAACTAGTGTGTCAGCAGAGTTAGTCCGTCCGGCTAAATGATCGGACTATCGGTCTGGGTAAGGAACGGCGCTTTCCTTTTGTATTGCAAACCCGGTTGTTCCAGTGGTAAATCAAATTGAATAGACGTTTCCGCTGGAAACTGTTGGTGAACGGGAAAGGAATACCTACAGAGCAAGAGAAAACAAAGTGGAAGAGATGGCACCCCCCATACATGCCCTTTCCCATACGTAATATTTCTCAAGTTATTGCAAAACAACAATAGACGAGTTCACGCTCTTGAGTGCATCGTGGGTAATCAGGGCAAGATGGAGAGAAATTCAAAGGTTTGTAAGGAAGTTCAAAACGACGAAAAGTATTCATGATACGCAATTTTTGGGTTTTTTATTTTCTAAAACAGAAGATATGCGCTCAAAGGTGCGGCAGAATAAATTTGGAGAGAATGGCTATTGTAGAAATTATTTTATCAAAGAGAGTTTTCTGCTATACATTTCCTGTAATTCCAAAGGCATAAAATTACAGAGAATGTATAGGGACAAAAAAAGCAATATTTAGGAATTCCATAGAACGGATACCAAGTCTAGTTCATCTCAGTTGTGAACATGAACTTATTTGCTTAGTTTACGACGGCGAAAGTCTTTAAAGTGGAATCATGCACAGTAGATTTTGCTTTGAATTTCCATACAAACTTTGAACTTCCCGCCATGTTGCCCTGATTACCCATGATGCAATCAAGAGCGTGAACTCGTCTATTTAAACAGAATCGCCCTTACTGGCTTGTTTCAAAGCAATGTTCCAGTGCTTCCAGTGAATACGAAAGTTGTAGCGAAGAAGAAAAAATACAAACGGAAAGCGAGCTAGAGAGTGCTGCGTGGTGACCTTCTTTGAGATCAATCTGCCAAGAACAAAACGTTTTCTAATTGAGATTTTAATTCAGGCTCGTTTTCGATTCCTCTGCGAAAAATTATATTTCTCACCTTCACAGAGAACTGCCCCGCTTGGACTGAGGTTTTCCCTAGTCTTTTTCGAGTTAGATGTGACTAAGGTGTCCAGCGATTTTCGTTTCCCAGTTTCCCAGGTGAAGTCCGATTGATATTCTAAAATTCTCGGTGATTCACCTTCACACTCAGTTCGCATTCATCGCGATGGCGTCTGCTATGATTTGTGCATCGTTCATGTCATGCGAAGCCTCCATTAAATATCCACTCAACGCGCGATGTAACTTTATCCGCGCGGAATGAAACTTTCTAAAAATAACTTGAGACATATTACCCATGGAAAAGGGCATGTATGGGGGATGCCCTCTCTTCCTACTTTATTTTCTCTTGCTTCAGAGGTATTCGTCTTTTCTCGTTCCTCCTTCATGAATTAAGGGGGGATTTTTTGGCTGTGAAAATGTTTGTTTGTTAGTACCTTAAAGAAAGAAAGAAAAGCGACTCTGAGCAAAAGGAACATGCTTGTCCCCTTCTGTTTGATTGAGGGAAATTGTCCTTTTCATTTTAGCAGGAAATCGTCCTCGGTTTTTCTATTCAAATGGAATTAGCGCCTCTGTTCTAAAATGTGGAGTGCTTGTAAACGTGTTAGGAGCTCTCGTAAAAATAGGATCATGCAACTTCCGGAAAAAGCCAAAACAATGGATGCCCCGACAAATCGTCTTTGCGATGTTTTCGAGGAAGAGGTCGACAAGCTAACAAATGATCCTAACCTACGAAATAACTTAAAATTCAAGAAAATACTGAATTGAGATTTGTGTAGGGAATCAATCACATACTGTTTCATGTAAATGACTTGTCTTATGTAACAAATGACTTGCAGTGATAGTCTTTGGAAGCAAGAATTAAGCTGGTAAAATGACCACCTTTTAGTAAACTCAGTGATATACCTGCTCCTTGTATAGAAAGATGAACTTGTAGAACATCCTCTCCTTTTGCGCTTGTAGATAAACCATTTCATCCATGCTAAGTCGTTCGTCTATAGCATCGTAAGACAGTTTCGAAAAAACTGTGTAGTTCTTGGAGGGATCAATCTATAAGGACAATCGAAATACCGTAAGGTTAACAATTTCAAATATTTTTGTTATTCCAATCTATACGCGGAGTCTATATTATAAAAGTTAACAATTTACGGTAAGGGGAACATACAGGAGAGATGACACAGATTTCTATATGCTTCAGTTGTCTATATCGTTGTTCATACGCTTTTGTGCAAGGATGGCACAGTCGGTTAGTGCGCGGCCTTGGTGCAAGAGGTCCTGAGTTCGATTCCCGGATCTCGCATCCTTGTTTCGACTCCTTTCCTTTCCGTGTAGCTAGTAGCTTTAAATACCCGTAAAACGGAGCACTGATGGAGAGGGGGGAGTAAAATGAGCGCACCGTCGACCTCAGGTTTGTCAGTTTAATTACTGTTACGAGTTATCGACGTTAAATAAGGTCTACTTTACTTTACTTTACTTTACTTTACTTTTCTGCATTTGAATGGCTTAGCCGGTCAGGCTACATAATGGACTAATGGTCTGGGCACCTCAACCTTGTTTGGCAACAGTTTCTTTAGCAGCTATTGAAACACAATCATTCTTGTAAGAAAGTCTCATTTGGAGGCTGAGGGTCTTTTATGCGACTTGAGCTAGGAAACGTTCTGAACAATGTTCTTAAAGTTGTGTGGTATATAATCGACTACAAACTGAGATGAGAGATGTTCTTCAATATATCATGCAATGAGAAACCTACCGTTTGTTAATGTAGAAAAAGCCCCTGGCCTAAGTACGGTATTTGAGCTAATTGTAGTGTTAAACTACAGTTTTGCATTTCTTTTACCTTTATTTGCACTACCCAGAAAAGCATTAATTAATGAGCAAAATAAAGACTTTTTTGACTGACTCTCATTCTGGCTGCATTTATTTTCGTAGTGTTGGTTGATCTCAGCCTGGACAATCTCACAAAAAAGATTCTTATCATAAAAAGGGTATACAGTATTCTGTTAAATAGTAGACTAAAAATTAGATCTCCTAATTTAATTTAAATTTATTATCCCCAAATAGAATTGTCCAGTTTAAAATGCACCTAACCCCAAACACTAACTTTTGTACCTGTTAAATTTTAGCCCGTTAAATTAAAACTAAAAGATGTGTTCACCAAAGGTAGAGAAAATCTCCTGAACACAAACAATTGAGGTTAGGTGTAGTTTTAAGGTTGACTGAGAATTGTCCCTCGATATATAATTTGCAAGTGTTTTTTCGATATTGTAATTTATTTAATTTATATATATTGGCTTGATGCGAAAGCGTTGTCAATTAATAAATGTAGAAATGTAGATGTAGATGTAGACGAAACATTTCACAGTGTAACATACCCTGCAACGGCCAAAATCCTGAAAATCGTTGCGAGACAAGTTGCAAGAGCCGTTGCCGAAAGTTCTACTTTTCGTGCAACTTGTGTCGCAACGATTTTGGCCGTTGCAGGGTATGTTACACCGTGAAAAGTTTCGAGCAACTTGTCCCGCCACAATGTCCCCAAAATATTGCGAGACAAGTTGCACGAAACATTTCACAGTGTAACAGCGCCGTAAAGTATGAGTGAACCCTTTCACTCCCAAGAGTGCCACTTATAGATTTTACTCTGTCTAACGCCAGACGATTTTACTCGTCAATGGGGAACCCCACGGGGGTGAAAGGGTTAATGTTCAAAGACTTACCGTCATTGAGCGAGCGTTCCACACTTCGGGGGCGTCTGAAAATATATGTTTGCAAAAATGAGTCCTTTAAAGTCTACTTTAAACACGAAGAGCACTGGAGGGTGTTTTTTCTTTTCTTTGTTTGTTGTTGTTTTTCTTTTGATGTTTCTCACTGTATCACTGTTGTTGGTTTGAAGCCTAAATAAACACGACTTTGTGCAGGCTTTTCGCTTGAGGCCGGATGTTTCGTCTAGGTGTTTACCGTTTCACGCCCGTTTTTACTGTTTCTTTTCTTTTATTATTATTTATTTTTTGTGGGAATTGGGCATTTCAGAGAGCCATGGCCTTATGGGCTGAAGAACCACGAACCACAAGACAGTCACGTCTAATAAATCTTTCAAACTAACAAGAAGTCACGTCGCTTTATTTTGGTTACCGGCAAACGGAATAGTCGATCTGTTGGCATTTCATTTACGCGATATTAGTTTAGTTTTCTTTCTTTCTCCAATAATAATAATAATAATAATAATAATAATAACTTTATTAAAGTGTCAGGTAAAATAGCAGTTTCTCACTAAGTAAGGACACCTAACTACAATGTTAAAAAAGAAATAGTACCCTTATATTCCCTATATAGTTCACTCTATAATCCCACCCACAAACCTAAAAATAATTACAATTTTAAGAATTACAAAGAGTACAGTTAATACAATTACCTGATCACTCTTTTAAATTGATCTACCTTTTTAAGTTCTCTGAATTTCCTGTCGATCTTAGACCAGAGTACAGGTCCTAAGTATCTGACCGAATGCTTACTATAACCTGTGGTGTTAACTCTAGGAATTATAAAATCCTTATTTCTTAAATTGTACTGATTGCTTCTAGTAATAAACAACCTAAAAATGTAATCCGGACATAAGCCGTTTTTAACCTTATACATTAAAATTGCAATGTCCTGTAACCTTCTATTATATAAAGTGGATAATTTTGCCCTTATTAACAGTTCCGGAAACGTTGAATTACTATCACAATAAATGGTCCTAAGTTCCCTTTCTTGACCCCTATCTAATTTCCTGGAATCTCACGAAAGGAAACTGCATTTCTGGGACCACTGAAGACATCCTTGTGGGTTCGCCCTGAAGGCACTTGCAATGACAGCCCGGATTACAACGGAAAATAACTATGTACAGAAGTCCAAAATGAATATGTCCCGGCAGGGCAACTCGCTGTTATCGATCTGTTAAAAGACGTCTTGGCTTCCAACCAGGAAACGGTGTTGGGTCCCATTTTTGTCAATGATATTTTAAAAAAGCGTTTCATCGCAAATCGAACTCTTTGCAGATGACATGAAAGTATTCAGAGTACTGTGGGATACTAAGGACGATGTTGAAGTAATATGTCAAAACGAGTGCGAGTGTTTCATCAGGGGTTCCAACCACCGAGAAACAGATGAAAGCACGACGTCGTAGGCGGAGTGCTTTTATCGTTTCGAGGTGTTTCAAACCCCTGATGAAACACGAAGTATTCGTTTTTGACATGAATCATGTCGTTTTCGACTGCCAAAATCATCCCAAGAAATGGTAAAGAGGCCTTTCCAGTTTCAAGTAAATACAAAAATAATTGGGCTGTGAACATTTTCGCCGAATGGCTGAGGTTAAGAGAGGTACAAGAGCCGGTTTTAGATTGCGGTGGACTTTTCAAAGACTACGAACTACTCAAGGTTCAAGCCTTGAGTGCAGACATTACTGAAATGGATGCTCTTTTCGCTGAACTATTGGGTGTCCAAATTCGTTTTAATCCTCTGGACGCTAATGATAAAAGGTACTGTGAAAGTTTTGTGTTGAATTTTCGGAACCAAAATGGGGTACTCCGATTGGCTAAAAACTTATTAAGGAGTTTTACCCGATTGCAGTGTTGGAGCAATAATAGGCCATTTGCGAGTTCATGTCTGCCTCCTCATCAAAGCGGGTCTATATGCGAAATGTTTCTTATGCAAATTACATTTCATTCATATGCAAAGTAGAACTAATTACCATATCAAAAACCTCGCTCTTAGACTCGCTTTGAAGAGGAGGCAGACATGAATTCGAAAATGGCCTATTGCAAACTGCGGTTTAACACCGACAAATGTGAAATAATGAATATTTCCCAAAAGAATGATATTTCAGAGCCTCAATATCTGTGTGGAAACCATTTCAAAGTTGTGTCAAACGTAAAGGATCTTCGTATTTATATCACATCAAATCTGTCATGGAGCCTGCAAGCCAACAAATGTGCAAACAAGGCAAACAGTGTGATTGGATTTATAAGGCGACAAGAGAAAATAAAGTAGGAAGAGAGGTCATCCCCGTACATGCCCTTTTGCTCATCGGAGATGGTCTTGATGACAGCACCGGACATAGCTCACGTTGTGAAAGAAATTTTGGGGGCACGTGTCATCTTCGAAGATCATTTTAGCTCAGTTGTAAGTATCTTTTGAGATTTGAAATTCAATTTCTCGTCGCCGTTTAGAATTGTTGATATTGGTTTTTACTTAACCAAGAATTTTTTTTATTGCAGAATTGGACGCTCTCTCTATTCTCAAAGTGATGAAGATCAACGAACATTTTTATAATGAATATATATCTCTTTAACAATCCACGCGCGATGCACGCAAGCCAGTCGACCTTTGATTTGCCTCCAACAATTGATCCTATAAACCAGGCCGTCGAAGATCACAACACCTTTTCATTTACTCACAATTATCCACAAGGGGTTCAGCTAGCCGGCGATGAAAGCACAGCCACTGAAACGCCCTTGCGTGACAACCTTGGGAGTCTATTTCAGTGGTGTTTCAGTAGTGTGACCTTCCCAGAATTTTTGAGCTATTGTAGGTAAAATGAAACCCGAGATGAATTTACGTCCGGAAATTTTCAAATAATTTGCCCTAGGTAAATCGGTTTTACCCAGGTAAAAGTCTGTAGTGTGACCAAAGCTAATTTTCAGAAAGTTTCATTCCGCGCGGATAAAGTTACATCGCGCGTTGCGTGGATATTTCGTGAAGGCTTCGCATGACATGACAACGATGCACAACTCATGGCGGACGCCGTTGCGATGAATGCGAAATGAGTTTGAGAGTGAATCACCGAGAATTTTACAATATCAATCGACCTTCACCTGGCGAAAGAAAATCGCTGGACACCTTGGTTACATCTAACTCGAAAAAGAGAAGGGAAAACCTTAGTCCAGGGGGGCAGTTCTCTGTGAAGGTGAGAAATGTAATTTTTCACAGAGGAATATTAATCAAAAACGAGCCTAAATTAAAATCTAAATAAACATTTTGTTCTTGGCAGATTGATCTCAGAGAAGGTCACCACGCAGCACTCTCTAGCTCGCTTTCCGTTTGTATTTCCTCTTCTTCGCTATAACTTTCGTATTCACTGGAAACACTGGAACATTGCTTTAAAACAAGCCCAAAACAAGCCAGTAAGGGCGATTCTGTTAAAACTGTTGTTTTGCAAACAGAGTTGCAGTCGAGCAGCGATTTTGGTTCGTGTCACTTCGCGAAGGACGTGTGTCTCTGAGCTTGGGCTATTCACGCAGAACACATTCCTGCCACATTCTTGGCTGTTGCATAATCACCTTTAATAGGATCTACGTAGCGTGGGAGTCGATCTAAAAAGAACTTGAGAAATATTAAGCCCTGGCCAAACTATCGCTCAAAGTTGGATTCCACATGGAACACCGTTGGATGTAAATGTTGAGGTAGTGGCAAAACACTATCCAACATTGCTTGATGAAACATTCAAGTTCAAGTTTGCCCTAAATTTATATAAATATGGCGCTAACACTGAAACGAAAACGGCTCGTAGCGTTTGTGCTACTGGAGCTGTTTGAGGAAGGATTCAAACGAGGAAAAACAGGTAACGTTTACCAGAACGAGTGGAAAAGGGTATGTATCTGTCGTTGTACAGTTCAGGTGACAGTTATCACTACAAGATACACCCAAGAGAGTATGAAGGTAAGAGACGTAATCCCTCATATTGGCCCTATTCCCATCGTAATCCCTCTTAAGTTATTTTTAGATCTCCTGCGAGATCCGGTATTCCCACGAGAGTTAACTGATAGCCAATCGTATGTCCCCATTTTCGCGAAAGAACGCGAATCATTGCGTGGGAATTCGCTCAGCTGTCAAAAATGGGGACATGTGATTGGCTATCAGTTAACCCTCGTGGGAATACGGGATCTCGCAGGAGATCTAAAAATAACTTAAGAAGGATTACGATGGGAATAGGGCCAATATGAGGGATTACCTCTCTTACCTTCATACTCTCTTGATACACCGCGTTTTAGGAGATGATGACAATGAGCCTGGTCAATTTGCAGAGATTCAGACATTTTCAAACAGAGCAACAAAATGGGTGGTGAACCGATAAGTCCAGCTGACAGGCTGTTGGTCCTCGTCCGCGATCTTTGTTGAAAATGGTGCTAAAAGCCTAGGCTTGAAAATAACATAGCGATTTGTGATTGGCTAGCAGTGTTATAATCTCGTTATTTTAGGTCGATGTAAGCAGATAAAACCCCGGATAAAACACAGATACAAAGTGAACACTAACACTTTAATCCATCATGGCTTCCAGAAAGAGCGCAATGTGCATATCCTTACAAATACTACCGCTGGTCGTTACAAGCAGGACACAACTTTTTTGGAAGAGGGGCAAACCACTGCAACTTTTTTGCGTCGAGTAGAATTGTTGGGCGTAATGTTTGATCACACTTGATCGAACAAAAAATGTTGGACGAACATCTTACAACATGGGCGGCCAAACCGTCGAACAATGTTGAGTGTATGGCGCAAAGTTGGAGTGTTTAATCCAACTTTGTTCGATAGTTTGACCAGGGCTTTACGTACGGGAAAGGGCATGTATGGGGCATCCCCTGTCTTCCACTTTATTTTCTCTTGAAGGCAAACAATAGGCCCTCAAAACTCTGAGTTGTTCTCAAAATTGTACAAAAGCCCAATACTCGAGTATTGCTCTCCATTGTGGTGCCCACACCTTAAAAGGGACTCTACTAACTTAGAGAAAGTGCAACCCAGAGCATTTAAGTATGCCCTTGGAAGTATTGGCCGAGATATGTCGTATGAAGAACACTTGGAAGTTCCTTAATTCGCCAACTCTGTATCAGCGAAGATTATTTTGCAAGCCTAGGGCTAACCCCTTTGGGTTTTTTATTTTTGCTCATAATTTTCGACCCTTATAACAGAGCTAACCATTGTTATAAACTGAAACCTATGCCTGCAAAGCTAAATAGCTTTAAATATTTTTCCTTCGTAAGTGTAGTTAATGAATGGAATAACTTGCCTAAAGATGTCCCGGAGACAGAAAACCTAAACATGTTTAACGTCGATTTGATTAGCCCTTAGTACAAATACTCGCTTTTTGACAAAAGTTTGACTTCATAAGCAAAAGTGAATTAAATAGGATTTTTTTCCACGATCTTTTTGCGGCCATTTTGAAAACGTTTTTCGTTGAGGTCGCGTGTGGTCATTACGTCATAAGTGTTTACGAAGTGGTGCAGTAATCAAATCCCTGGGTTTGCATCGCGAACAAGTCGCAAACAAGACTTAAGTTGGGTGTCGTGAAATAAAACCTAGCGGTGATGAGGCACAAGGCACGTTCATTTTTTATCTTTTTTCGCATGTGTCAACCACGGATTAAATTAATCGACCCACGGAGGTCAAAACCTGTGAAAAGATAAATGTAAACATTGTAACATACGTGGCGCCATAGTAAGCAGTAGTAGTTGTTTGCTATCAAAATATAACGGCAGTAAAGCAAGGATTGCTTAGATCATTAATTTCTTTACATCAACGAAGATCTCAGTTGTACATTCTGAAATGTTCTAGCAAAATGCGGGCCGACATATAAGCAAGCCGATCAGCTTTGATAATTGTGTAGATGAGGCTATAGGGGAGATATCGTTGACGTCACCTATTGTCATTAATGTGCCAAGCAGCGCCTCATTGGCTGTCGAAACAAAGGGCCTTTTGTTCCTGTGGTTGGCACATTTGAATAAAAAAAGCAATGTTTGTAAACAGATATCTTCCCTATTGATTCAAGAGGTGAACTTTTTACTGTGTCTTGAGGCCGGCAAGATGAAACACTTAATGGAAGACAAATATATTGAATACGAATAATGTTAATTAATAAAAGCCCAAATAAACACAGTGAATACAAACGAGTGATTGCGCGAAACGGATCAATGTATGTAAGTTATTTTATTGTCATGAGAAACCTGATATGTGGAAGTTTACCCGAGCCCTTTAATAACTGAAGCTGAAGTTACAATCCAGTTCAGAGGTTACCTTGTCTGCGCGATGGACTCGGGAAATGAGAAAGTCGGTGATCCAAAGGGAAGCAAGAAAAATAGTCCCCTGAGAGGACACGTGCTTACTGGTAATGAATGTTAAACCGATTAACATTGTATTCTTCTGCTTCATTCTTATTTGTAATCAGGAGTAGGCTATGTGGGAAACTATTTTTGTGAGATTAGTTGTAGCTGTCGGTGAGTTACAACAAGTAAATTAAATAAACTTCGGAAATTGAAAGATGAGAATGAACGAATTGTCAGGATTCTCACTAACCAACAAATACACAAATTTGGGCACAGTATATCGCAATGGAACCACAGAAGCAATTAATTTGCGGATTTTTTTTGGTTCCAATGTAACTACTAACTCGGCCGCGAATTCGCGGGAAGGATTAAAATGTGTGGGGCAGTTGTGAATTTTTGAGAACACCTTTCAAACTTAAATTTTATGAAAGTCAACGAATTAATTTCTATCTTTGAATCAGTTGCTGTATCACGGTTTACAACCACCGTCACTTGCACGAGCAAAGATGTGCCTGTTCAAAGAGCGTTAAATTTAATAGAAAAACATCATTTCTGACATGGTTTTCCAATTAGTTTTCCAAATCTGCGACAAAATCCGTTTCAGGTTTTGTGTTAGATTCGAAATCCGAAGCTCCAGGGTTTAAGATTTAAATCCGGATTCCCTAAGACGGAACGCACCCTCACGCCTCTTCAAAAATATTTTACTGCGGAATCTCATCTTCAAGCTCCAATGGCCAAACTGCGTTTTGTCTTCCATCAATCAAACGAAATCAATAGGCCATTTCCGAGTTCGTGTCTGCCTCCTCTTTAAAGAGAGTCTAAGTGCGAAGTTTTTCTTATGAAAATTAGTTTTCATTCATATGTAGGGTGGAACTAATTACCATGACAAAAAGTTTGCACTTGGACTCGCTTTGAAGAGGAGGCAGACATGAACTCGGAAATGGTCTATTGATGCATGACCTAAACCTACCAATCAGCACCTTTGGTTCCCACGGCCGGTACATTCGTACGTTTGAACTCGACGCCCATGGAAAGCGATGGAATATGTACGAATCTTTTCACTGAAGAACTTGTATAAAATATTCCACTCCCCTCAAGAGGACTGTATACGTTCTTTATCAAAAAAAAAACTCGTACACGCGTAGTCATAATCTCGTTCAATATTAAGTCGTACAAATCCTTTTTGCTTGTTATTTCATACCGGTCAAAATCATTCACATGTTAATCAAATTTACAATACACATTCACTACATTCCATAGTCGCTAATATCCGGTTTCCGACAGAACTCTTAAGTCTAAAAAGCTGTGTACTAAGCAAAAAAAACTCCAAGTAACCTGCCCAGCGGGTGGTATTGTCGGCGCGAGAGGCGTCACAACGCCCCTCCCCATTCTACGCGCGGCTTCACCGCTGGTTAATTTATACCGCCAGCTACGCAGGCTAGAGGCGGAGTCCATCTTCTCGGTTACGTTCCGGAATTTGATTGATGGAAGCCAAAACGCTGTTTGGCGCTTAACCCTTGAAGGCGAGATTCCGCAGAATTAAGAAAATCGCAGTCAATGTCAAGTAAATGTAAGATTTACCTCGTGAAGTCTTTGAAAAAATGGGGTAACTGCTGAATACCACCCCTCCTCCTAGAATATGTTAGTAAGGAAAGAAGTGGCTACGCGACTACGCAGTGCTTAATACTACTCCTCCCCCTAGCATATGCAAAGTAGAACTAATTACCATCACAAAAACTTCGCACTTAGACTCGCTTTGAAGAGGAGGCAGACACGAACTCGGAAATGGCCCATCAATCAGCATTTGCATTAGAAATAAATACTTTTGTCCTTTGGCCATTTCAATTTCAACAGGAAAAGAAAACAAACAGCGGTTACAAACATTTTCATTTTACCTTTGACGTTTCGTATGTTGCAGCATACATCATCAGAAGTGACGGTTAAAACTGTTACACAGAATTTTAAAAAACTAGAGCGAGGAACTGGTGACTAGTTAAAAAGTGTGATAACAAAATCGTAACTTTCGGTGGTCGATTCTTCCGGAAGAAATTAGTAAAGAAAAAGCTTCTCACTACCAATGTTTTCATTCAGAGAGGGTTTTAAGTCACTGATTAATAGCGTTTCTTTAATTTTACACTGCAAGTCGGACTTTCCAGTTGCGAGGATCTCAAAATGGTCCCATTTGATGTTATGACCGGTAGAAATTGTATGGTCTGCAACAGCAGAGGCGTGGCCGACTTGTGTAAGAGCTTTGAAATGCTCGGACTTCCTGTCATGCAATCTTCTTTTTGTTTTGCCGACGTAGAAGGAATCACAGTCCCAACAACTAGCTTTGTATACTATTTTTGATCTTTGAGAACGACTGAAACGATCTTTGTAGGGAAAAAAAGACATAACCCTGCAAGTGTTTTGAAAAATAACCCTAAGATTGACACAGCCATAAAACTTACTAATACAAGATTTAACACGTCGAGTAAGAGCTTCATTTTGAAAGCCCAAAAAAGACAAGACAAGAATGATATCTTTCTTAGGAACAGTGGTGGCAGGTTCAGCAGACCTGTTCTTTTGTCTGTTAGAAATAAGTAATGTAGCGCGTAGCTAGAGCAAAACCAAAGCCAAAGTAATTACTTTGGCCAATCAAAAAGGACGGAGACAATCCAGTAAACCAATCAAAACTCGAAGTAATAACACGTAGCCGACACAAAGCGCGAGAAAATGTGCACGCGCGAGCCACGATTGGTTTTGGTTTCACTTCTCATTGGTTGAAAAAGTGGTGCGGAAAATTTGAACCAATCACTGAGTGAAGTAATGCAAAACCAAAGCAATTCGCTAATTACTTTCGACACTCAATTGAAAACCGCTCTATAGCTCAAATGTCTTATTACGCAATAGCAATTGTTGCTTTTTCCTTTAATTTAGTTTATTTTGTGCTGGGATTTTAATTTCCCCATCAGTAGGTAAACCACTCATTGCTTCATTACCTAGGCAAGGAGCATTTTCATCTATCCCACTGAAAAAAAGCTTTCCTGAAGAAACGAAACGATTTTGCTAGATTTGCCATTTTGACGTATTTGATCGATACCATATCATTTCACTTTCGAGACCGGTAATTCCTTATATAACCGTTTTTCGCTACTGTTTTTTCTTCAGGCCCGGATGAAAAAGTCGAGCCGTATAAAGACGTTTTTAAAGGCTATCTAGACACTTTATAAGAAGATCAAGATCTTAACTTAAAACTGGTTCCTAATCGCCGTGCGAAGCTGGAGGCGTATGTGACGTGCAAGTTCACATTTTACATTTAAAATGTGATAAGATGAATTTTCTTTGTAATGATTTTGTTTCTCTAATTATTTATTTCGCACATCATCCTTTCCTCCCAAGTTTGCTTACCTGTAAGTGCTTTTTGAGATAGCGTATATAATTGTGGCCATCCAAGTAAAGCCAAATATTTTTCTTTGGCTTAAACATTACAAATGTATTTTAAATAAATCAGAGGTTTCGTTCATGATGGTCTTTGCTATTTTCTTATGGTTACACAGTCCACGTTTGTTGTGTCTATCCTGCTGAAAATCGGAAACTGAAAACTAAGTAAACAAAGATATATTTACCGCATGGTTTAAGCCCTTCAACATTCACCAGCACCACAAGGAGTAAGGATACCAGAACAGCAAACATTTTCCTCTTTAATTACAGCTGCAGTAGGATGCTGATCGCTTGGAGGAAGAATACCGGAGATTTGTCTACGTCGCACAATACATATACACTTACAGATCACGAGAAAGTCAGGTGATGTTTTGACAACTACGTGCTTATAAACGGTATCCTGGGCCAAGAAATTCTATCCCCTTGTTTACCTCAATTTTGCACACTCAATTTTGCACGATACCTCGGTTCGCGGGGCGAGCGAGAAAGATGCAGGACTGAGGTGGGAAGGAGAGAAAAACTGTCTATTTCCTCGTTACTTAGTTCTTATTTAACAATACCGTGGCGCAACCACTGACTAAAAACAAGAAGAAGATTAAAAATGCAACATTAAGCTGACGCTGGCTGCCTTCTCTTGTTCTAGCTAATATTGACTCGTTGACCTCACTAAACTAGGTAACTTCTCACTTACAAACCTCCGTCACTCTATCGACTAGAAATGTCTAAAACGGGAACGGACGACTAAAACTAGCACGGGATTCGGATACTTTTCTTAAGATCTTTTGCTGAATTATCAATTTATGGTCAAACTGAATTTATCTTGGAGCAAAATTATTTTTTTCTGCCAAGAGAGGACGGTTTGCGTTTTGTGAGTGATGAAAAACTACTCCGGAAACTGACGCTCAATTACATTACATAAGTAGGTCCCCAAGGGGTACCTAAGTCATGATGACGTTTTTGCATCAAAAACAAGTTTCACAAGTTTTGCAACTTCTGTTTTTTACTTACATTTTCTCGGTTTATATTAAGCTAAGTAATTTAATCCTGATCTCAAGTTTGAGGACCTTGGCGGGAATAAGGAGAAGCTTTGTTTTAATCTTGCCAAACAAGCATGACCCCTCAAAGCATGTAGTGCTTAAACGCTAATCGTGTTTTTAAATAAAGGATTTTACTTTACTTTTACTTTACATTGGTCCGTGAAACAAATTGCGAACACTTTTTCAAGGTCATACGAAAGTCACTCTAACAGTCAAATACACTGATATCGGCCACATTATAAACTACAGTTGAGTAGCAACGAGCTGTAGGCTATCACAATGGGATTTGTCACTCATTGTTTAAGGACCGAAATTTCTCTCCCTCACTGCCTTGTCAGCGCCTTGTCGTGCCTTGTCATGGTGCAGCCGGCAAAGAATCCCGAAATACCGCCGATGGTCGGTTTTAGTATTTTATTACTACATTGTCAGACACTTGTTTCACTACCTTTGTGCAATTTGTGTTCCTTCAAGGAAACTTGGTGGCAGATCTTCTATAGATAACCAAGAGTGAATTTGATTTCAGCCTTGAGTTTACATAGAAATGTCAGACATAAGAGTTTTTCACAACAGCTCACGTCCGTCCATCCCAGCGGATTTCGAGAATTGTTTCATAACCTTTTTATTTCTCAATATGAAAATGATATTCTTTGAATATAAATGATTCGAAAGAGCAAAGAAGGTCATCGAGCACGTCAACCTGTATTTCCTGTCTCCCAGCGCTCTTTTCGTCATTCTTGCTTAACCGGAAACCAACCTGACGTCCAAGCGAGGCTTCAAGTTTAACTACACTAGTAAAATGGCGGTCGCTATGAGATGCTGCCTCTCATTCATTCTGATTTTAGTTATCTTAGCGTCGTCGTGGCTTATTGCCGTGTTGCTAGACTATTACACAGGACATGGTCAGCCACTGAAGTCACATAAAAGAACGAACACTGCTCCATTTCCAAACGGCAAGATGGAGAATTTATTTTGGTTCTTACAGGTAGGCATTTCAATGGTGGGGCAAACGATTCCATTTCCGGACCGGTCTCTTTGCCTTAAAACAATGCTTTTTTATATATTTCCAGCTTAGATTGATTTTATTATTACTATTAAGTTGGAGTCCTTGGGGAATAAAGGCTTTGTCTTTGCTATATCTTTGCCAGTCTTGCCTCACACTGAATGAGAGGTGAGATGGGCAAAATCTTTTGTTTGGGTATTGAGTGATGTGGATCTATTGTCAAGTTTTTCCATTTGATATTTTTAGGGAGTTTAAAAAAAATAATTCAAAAAGTAGATTATTTAAAAATACTTTTAAAGGAAGTTAAATTGAGACTATGACATATTTTGTGTGCTTAATTGATATTGTAGATATCTGACATTCACATTAGCAAATACCGGGAGCATCAACGAGCTTATGACCTCCAACAGTTCTGTCACGAAAACATTGATGTCATTCAGCCCATTACAGTTCTGGCAACAGGTAACAAAGAAATGCACCGTACCTTTGTTTGTCTGAATTACAAAAATGAATGAGTCTGCTAAAATGATGGTTTATCCATCTCAAAAGGATTATTCATTTCAAATATTTCCCCATTTATGATTGTCTTGGATCCCCAAGGAGCTATGGGTACCTGATTAAAAGCAGAAATATATATATATATATATATTTTTTAAGAAGGATCGATTTAGAAAACGTATTAAGAATAAAAAGTAACAACACTATCCGACGTTTCGGAGTCAGACTTGACCCCATTATCAAGGTTAAACTGTACTGGAAAAATTCGCAATTTAAATACAACGGGCGTTAGGTCAAAACAAAGACATGCATAGATGGAAATTAAACGATACTATCGTTAAACGATACTATCGTTTAATTTCCATCTATGCATGTCTTTGTTTTGACCTAACGCCCGTTGTATTTAAATTGCGAATTTTTCCAGTACAGTTTAACCTTGATAATGGGGTCAAGTCTGACTCCGAAACGTCGGATAGTGTTGTTACTATATATTTTTTTGTCATCAATAATTGCTGGAAGAATAATCTCAGTCATCCATCAACATAAAAGGCATATCAAAAGTTGGAGTCAACAGGTCTAAAGGTAGGAGAATGGGCGAACGGATTCCCAGAATGTTCTAACAGATACTTCTACGGCTCTAACGGATCAAAATATTGACTAACCATGCTGATGGTTTTCAAAGAATCCTTGAACAGACGCTAACATGTGGCTTACAGATGGCTAACGCTTAAGCTGGCCTGACGGATAACCATTTGAATACGTTTTCTGTGTAACACTGCAAATGTATAATTATATATATTTTTTTTTTGAGAATCAGTCATCCAATAATTTAAACTGATTTATTGGTCTGGATAACCAAGACACTGTCACTTAACACACTACTGGAAAGCAGTTACCTTCCCTGACGCTTTCCCTCCTAATATGTCCACTGAAAGATGTTACTGTCTAACTTCAATTGATTTTACTCGCCAATGGAAAACCCCTTAGGGTTACAGTGGTTTTCATCATTCTGTGGAATCTTACCTTCAAGCGCTAAGCACCAAACTGCATTTTGGCTTCCGTTAATCAAAATTCCGAACGTAACCAGGAATATTGACTCCATCTCCGGAAACTGAACTGGAATTTTTTTTAAGTTCGCAGGTCGAACACCATTATGATATCTTTTTAGAAACTCTTCAGTAAAGAGATTTGTACAGATTCCCATGACTTTCCATTGGCATCAAGTTCAAATGTATGAATTTACCGTGGGAACCAAAGATACCGGATTGGTGGATTGTGTCATGTATCAATTGATTTTGTCATTTTGTCGTGGGAAGTTTAAATGTTGGAAGCCAAAACACAGTTTGGCCGTTGGCCCTTGAAGATGAATTCCGCAGAATTGTGAAAATCACACAAAGACATACATGTACAAGATGATACAAGAGCCCTTTAAAGGGCCTCTTTATGTTTTCAAAGCTCCTGCTGACATCAAGAGATTTTGTGGTTCTTTGTTTTTCTTGATCAAGAGTTATTATTAATGAGGTTCCCCTTTCCCCCCACCCCTCCCTCCCAAGAAAAAATTACCATATATGCTCATTTAATGCATTTCCATCTACATGAACTTTCATCTCAATAAAGCTTCCTCGCAAATGTCCTTTAATTTGTCTTTGCAACAAGACAAAAATTAATTCATCAATATCTTGTTATCTTTGCTACAATACTGTGAGCCAATGATAATTATACCGGTAATAAGAACTTGTAAGATTATAGGTCATTTTTCAGATCAATCCACATTTCTATGTAGAGTCTCTCTTGTAAGATTCATTCATAATCCAGTAAATGAAAGTTTTTTTAAGGCCATGAAAATTTAAGATTCTCAGAAATACCTGTTTGATATATTAGAGGCTAAAAACTACATAGGATAATATACAATGTAGATACTGATGAAATACTAGGATTTTCCTTCTTGTGAAAAAATCATGTCTTCACAGCGCGCAGTGAACATATTTTTATCTTTAACATGTGAAAATATAGGAGTGGTCATGGTAACAAGCACGATAAGCAATAAAACAGAGCTTCCCCTTCATTGTAAGATATGTTTGTGTTTTAATATAATTCTTCCCTACTACAATAACATTTTTATGCGCAATTTAACAGTATCATGATTTGTTTTTCATAACTTTCATATCTTGTTTCATGTTACACATTGTCAACATTCGTGTTTTAGCAGTTGGTGACCACTTTTTCATCATTTTGAAAATGAGTAAAACAAGTTGTTTAAATCTGAGCATTTTATCATTATCTAAATCATAAACAGAACATTACATGGCCACTTGGGGATACCTTCCTAGCAAATATTCAGCTAAAAAAACCCCCTTCTGACACTTCAGGTTGCCATTGGTGCTCAGCAAGACATTTCCAAACTCATTCCACATAGTAATGCTCAATTTTTTTTTTTTCATTATTAATTTTGAAATGAGCCTTCTGTTTATCAACCATTCTCCCCTCTTATAAGCATCTAGAGTTGAATCTCCCCAGATCTTTTTGCTAATAGTCTTTTTATAGTGAAAAGAAACTTAGCAATATTATACATGATTGTGGTAGTATCAACAAGACAGCTCACTTCTGGTTGTTTTGTTTTCTTAGGTGGCTCAAAAGTGAGGGGTCAATAACCATTTGACTCCTAGGAGCGAGACAAAGTAGATTATTTTACTCTGTCTAATGCAAAACAACTTTACTCGTCAATGGAGAACAGTTCAGGAGTCAATGGGCTATGTTTATATCCCCTTTAATAAAGCTCCCTACTATTCACGAGCTCCAGTGTTCATCTTTCCAGAGTAATAATAATTTATCTTTCAGTTCTCTGAGTTATTGTAACTTAATTAATTTTTGTTAATAACCCTTTTAGGAGACTTGACTGATGCCAAAGATGCTTACAAAATTGGTTCAATGCAATACAAAGAAGAGTGGGAAGTTTATTACAATGTTCTAAAGGAGAGCAAAGTTGAGGAGAAAACTAAGTGGTTGGATCTAAGAGGAAATCATGGTAAAAATACTCATTAATTAATTAATTAAGATTGGTTGTCATACATACATGTATGTTGCAGGTTAAATTGTACTTTCAGGTCAATTTGTTTCAACCAAGGTTAAAAAGCTTTTAACAAAGGTTGAAATTGAAACAAGTAAAGATTAACGAGAGGTACAATTTGACCTGCAACGCATACATGTGCATATAGGATTGCTATCTGTTAATAAAATGATACATACAACATGGACTTGAATATTGATTATAATGACTTACAGAATGAATGCATAAATGATGGGCGGGTGCAAAAAGCATATGGTGTTTAAAGGGGCTAGGTCACGCTATTTTAGGTAATTTTGTTTAATTTTGTTGCAAGAGTCTCTCATTTGCAAGATCACGGCCACATAACAACTGAGAATGATTTTCCAGCTTTGTAAATGAAATTTTGATATAGACTGATATAAATTTGAAAAAATGTGGGCCGACGTTTTTCAAATTTACCCAAATTCAATCCATTTCAATCTTCTCCAGTTTTGTCCATCCATGTCCTTTCTTGGCTTCCCTGTGTTTTGTTAGAGTTCTTCTATAGTTTTGAACAGTTATTTTGATATTTTAGTAATTCTATGACAATTCAATCAGTGCTGAAATTGCCTGAAATTGCGTGACCTAGCCTCTTTAAGTGTGCCCCCGATCCCATGAAGCCGCTGAAACAATATGGCGCCTAGTAAACGTGGTGACCGAAGTATCACCTTTTTCTTTTGGTATAAATTTCGTCCGGATCAGGATCTATCACCATTTGATCGCATCCACTTTTCACATATTCCTCCACTCCGCAAAGCGCATTTTTAAAAAAGGGGTAACTGATAAACCTTGAAAAACATCAACTGTTAAACTACTATTTAAAATCAAAGCCTTGTGCTTACAGTTTTGCAAGAAAAGGTTTCGTTTTAAGTCCTTTAAGGGAATCCCCACGACACTGCATTGGGCAACCAAAACCGTCCTTTTTTTTTTTTTTTGCATTGGTCTTTTTTGTACAAATTATTTATTGGTTACCAGTTTTGTGTGATATCAATAAAACAATGTAATGTGTTTTCATCTTTATCACTTTGTGTGATCTGATCTTGAATGTCTTTCTTTGCATGCAACAGATGCATTTGATGTTCCATCATTAACAAGCAATGAAAATTTTTTCAAGTGAGTATATGAGAAAACTACTGTGATTACAAAAACAGTTTTAATGTTCTCATATATTTAAAATGTTTGTTACCATTGCTACATGGTACCTGGTATATACATGTATCATTGTTCTGGGGGAACTTCATCCTGGGCTGACCATAATGTAATATATAATTATTTTATCGGAATTGTGACATTTGGCCATTTATGCTATAACAATAAATTATTATTGTCAGTATTTAAAAAATAATGTTACAGGTTTACCAGCATTTTATGAGGTGTTCAGTTTACTCCAAACTGTGTTGCTGTAGGCTGTTGGTCTGATGATGTATTGATAAATTCGAAAATTATTATTTTAGAGATTACTCATCTACTGGTCCAGAAGGTTATAAAGGATCCAAGCCATACCAATATGTTTATCGTACCAAGTATGGCTCATACGCTTTCAATGGAATCGATTTGAATCCTGACCCTGGACCAAAAAGGCCATTTAATTTCTTTGGCCATGTAGATCAGGTATGAATTTCACACACCATATCACATACATTATACGAAATTCTCTGTCACTTGTACAGTGATTAAGATCTCTAATCTCATCTCCCCATCAACCGGGTTTTGAAGAAGAATCCAAGAAGGCGGCAGAATTAGGGAATAGACAGGTCCACTAGCACCCAAGGTGCATGCTGCAAGGGGATTCCTGGGTGTGATTCCTTTTCTTTTCAATTCATGAACAAAGCTTGGCTTTATCCAAGGCTCATGTTCTTTGGCATACATTTCTCATGATGAATGAACATCCATTATTAATTGATGCATCCACATCTGTTCATGGAGACCCCCAGGCATTTTTTCTTGGTTCTTTAATATTAAATTATAAGGTAGATTGATGTCCCCTGATCTTCTTTTTGTTATTCACAATTTACACAATTTGCACTTAAATAAGTATGGGTAATGTGATGGTGACTATCTCTATACACTGGACATAATAT
>NC_090880.1:36505416-36517916 GCF_036669935.1 Montipora foliosa | reverse complement strand
TTATGTTGGGTTGAGTGAATGACATCATCAGTCCTCCCATTTGCATATTTTACACATTTTTCAAACTCAAATATCCCCGGACCAATGCAGATATTTCCAAAGGGTAAGCAGCGTTTTTAATCTTTCCAGGTATTCTATGTGATAAAGATTTTGTAATAAAAACTAACGATAAAAAGTCACGACGTTTCGACCCCTCGGAGGTCATTTTCAAGTGAGAATAAAAGTTTTAAGAATTAGCATAAATATGTAAAAACTAGATAAAAATGCGGCGAACGCCGAAATGTGATAAAAATATGTACAAAAGTGTAAAAAGTGCTAAAAATATATGGAGTAATGAACGGTAGCTAGAGAAAACAATAGACAAAAAATAATTAATTACAAGAACTGTTCTAAACAAATAATTTGGCGCGGATAGAGTCACACTGTTTGTTGAGCGATGGTTTCAGTTCTTTTATAAAAAACATTTCAAAAACAAGACAATCAAACTTGTTCTGGCACTTTCTCAGAATTCTAAAACTCTTTGCGATGTTGTTAGGTTCCAATGCATGTTTCTCTCTCAGATGGTCGCCGATGGTTGCCCCTTTGTGCTCTTCAATGCGCTGGTGAAGGTGCCGGCAGGTATATCCGACATAACCTGCGTCGCACAGGTCACACTTGAATTGGTACACAACGCACTGTTGGCTTACAAGGGGTGGCTTCTCTTCACGGACCCGGATCTCTTCTTTGATCTTTTTGCTCGTGTAGACAGGGGTAATATCCGCACTGATCTTACGGCTTAGGTCGGCAAGTTGTCTCCGTACGGCGTTCGCAGATTTTTGGTCCTTGAAGGGCAACACGACTCTGATTGGGTCCCCACGCTTCTCATCAACGGTGTGGCAATGGGCTCGCCGCTGGGGCCTCTCATGGCAAACGCCTTCATGTGTAACATCGAGAAACAGCTGGAAACAGAAAACAAGATGCCCGCCTTTTACAAGCGCTATGTTGATGACACCCTTAGCGCAATGCCTGATGTTGAAGCAGCTATAGATTTCTTAACGACACTAAACAACAGTCACCCTTCTATTGATTTCACAATGGAGCTCGAAGAAAATGGCAGACTACCCTTTCTTGGAATGAACGTAATCAGGAATGGATGCTACCTGAACACAACGGTGTACCGAAAACCAACTGACACCGGACTGTTGTTACATTATCACAGCCACGTTGACGCGAGATATAAACGGTCACTGATAAATACCATGCTTAACCGTGCGTTTAAGCTCTCGTCTACATGGAAGGCCTTTCACGAGGAATGTGAACGCCTCAAAGAGATCTTTTCCCGTCTGTGTTATCCTGAAGATCATGTGCAGTCCACCATCCGCCTTTTCGTTGATTCAAAAGTTTCCGAGGAATCACGCACCCACGTTGATGAGAAGCGTGGGGACCCAATCAGAGTCGTGTTGCCCTTCAAGGACCAAAAATCTGCGAACGCCGTACGGAGACAACTTGCCGACCTAAGCCGTAAGATCAGTGCGGATATTACCCCTGTCTACACGAGCAAAAAGATCAAAGAAGAGATCCGGGTCCGTGAAGAGAAGCCACCCCTTGTAAGCCAACAGTGCGTTGTGTACCAATTCAAGTGTGACCTGTGCGACGCAGGTTATGTCGGATATACCTGCCGGCACCTTCACCAGCGCATTGAAGAGCACAAAGGGGCAACCATCGGCGACCATCTGAGAGAGAAACATGCATTGGAACCTAACAACATCGCAAAGAGTTTTAGAATTCTGAGAAAGTGCCAGAACAAGTTTGATTGTCTTGTTTTTGAAATGTTTTTTATAAAAGAACTGAAACCATCGCTCAACAAACAGTGTGACTCTATCCGCGCCAAATTATTTGTTTAGAACAGTTCTTGTAATTAATTATTTTTTGTCTATTGTTTTCTCTAGCTACCGCTCATTACTCCATATATTTTTAGCACTTTTTACACTTTTGTACATATTTTTATCACATTTCGGCGTTCGCCGCATTTTTATCTAGTTTTTACATATTTATGCTAATTCTTAAAACTTTTATTCTCACTTGAAAATGACCTCCGAGGGGTCGAAACGTCGTGACTTTTTATCGTTAGTTTCTATGTGATAAACCTAAAAATTCAAGGGATAAAAATTTGATCATAGTAGCACGTAGTTATTTGTATACCTATTCGTTCTATAATGTATTGATTGTAAAACACAACTGAATACTGTAGCTTTCTCTACTTGTTCTCTCTTTTATTCGAGTGCAACCACTGATCGCCTTGACTAGCTTTTGCTAACTGCGAGCAGTGCTTATTAAAAACAAGCACTGTACTATATATAATGAAATTCTACAATAAACATTCTTCTAAACATTCTAACTGGACAGGTTACTAAACACAAAAATGTAAAATTGCTCATTATTGTTTGTTTCAGTTACCGAGTACTGGCCATCGATCACGATATCTTCTCTTTTGTGGATGTGCGTCTGAACACATGGCCCGTCGTACTGATCACAAACCCAAAGGATGCACATTACATCATGCCACCACACGAGCCGCTTGGACGAATGATGAAATCAACCCATATCAGGTAAGTGGAATGGATGGGTGTGGTGGCGGATAGGAATTGGAAGCAGGGGGTGATTTTGTTTTTGACGAAAAAGATTGGAAGGGCTACAGTTTACCATTAGCCAATATCAAAAATACCACAATACTCTTTCTTTGTCCCTCCAAAGTTTTGTATAAGCATTGTTTTCAGTTTCTCTTGGAACCATTATAAATTCCAAGAAAAAATAAAAACAATTTGCTTATGCAAAATTTTGGAGGGACAAACAAAGAGTATTAGAACGGACAGCGTTTTACCCAAGTTGTTCAGTTTTTAGGGTATTATCATTTACGGTATGTTAACAATCTACTCAATTCTTGGGTGATACAAAGCTTTATTTTCGAAGAATGGTGTACGTAAGCAGCACAAAACCTTTAGCCCAATAAGTACATTATTTTTGGGGATAAGGGCAGATGGTTGGCATCCGCATCTACTCAACTGATAATGATCATAATAATAATTATCTATCTTATTTGGGCCGTCAGTGTTTGCATACAGGTATAAATAAGGTCAATCCCGTGGAAATCCCGTGGAGCTGAGCACAAACCCGGGACAAACACCAATACTGAATCGTTAATTAAACAACATGCTGAAAAAACCACAGGGCATGACATTCACCCAAGCTATGGCGGGATTTTGGAACGGGGAGTTAAAAAAAAAAAAACAAAAGCTCTTGTTTCTGGAATCCTTTCACTCCACGCTTGCACCGAACGCGGCCAATCAAAGGCAGCATTTCCCAGGGGGTATATGCCATTTATGTCAGCACTGAGGCGGCAAATGATTTCGAACAAAGCGTCAACCTAAAAACATTTTAGTTGAACTCTGAGGAAGGCAGCAGTTGGTTGCTGAAAATTTAGTTAAATTTTACCAACTTTTTCAACATCTTTTCTAACTTTTAGGTCAGATGAAAACAAGTTTTTATTTAAATAATGATCTAGTCAACTTTATTTACGAAGGGTACCACACACCACTGCGGTAATCCGTATGACTAACATACCTGAATTTTCCTTATTGGAATTTTAGGTTCCTAGTTTTCTCTCCTGTTCCTATAACATCTGCGACTGTTGAGATAGATGGCTACCCTCTGACCAATATTGCCACTCATGTGGATGGACCTTTGTTTGTTTGTCAATGGAATCCAGACGATTTCTCCACAGGAATTCATTCAATAAGCGTTAATGTCCAAGTATGGCTCATCACTGAATGAAACGTTACCATTCTTTTTTTGTCACAAGTTGAACCAACGCTGAAAATTGGAATTGAATATCGTAATCATTATAGCTCTCTCTCCGAGAGTTTTCTCTCTCAATAATCTGGGGACCTTTGCTATAAAATTTTTAGTTTTGCAAAGAATCTAAGGGCTCATTCTCGCGTTTGCCACTTAGCAACACATCAGTGTTTGAAGAGACAGAAACTTAGACAGATGAGTACATTATTTCAGCAAGTATTTTTGAATTATTGACGCCAGTTCGTTTTTACAGGATTCCTTCTTCTTCTTCAAACAAACTTTCGTTGTTTATGAGACAAGTCTGACTCACTGTCGGTGCATTTTACATGACATGCATTTTTATCACACAGGATGCGGCTGGACGCACCTCAGTGAGGACTCAGCTCTTCTCATTAGATGGATCTCGTCCAACTCTTGATCTTATTCCAGCATTTCTCTTGCTGACTGACTTTTTTACCCTTGTAAGTATTAATCACAATGTCCGATCTAAAACATTCGGGCCATAAAATAAATGAATTAGAACACAGAGTCTATAATGTTAAACGCGTGCAAACAAATTACCACTGATTTTGGTCTGTGGAGAAGGTTGCGGCGGATTTCGCTGGAAAGCGAAATTTGGTTGTTTGGTTATTTTATGTTACAAAATGATTTCGTTGAACACGACACAGACTGCGAAAGCAAAAATGTTTCGTGTAATGAAAAATGTCAGTCTTATTATGAGTAACTTCGTGTCCAGATAACAGAGGCGCCTTTCATGTTTTTGGTCGTTCAGAGTTTTGGAGCAGTCCCCGACTGCAAAGTAAATGCGGAGAGTTATTAATTCTTAGAAACGACAAAGACGCCCTGGTATTTTCTTAGCGTCCAATAATTTGTCACATTCTGTCGATTTTCACTTGATCAGGACACCCAGATGGATGAACGAATCCCAATCATATCTAATTTTATTCATTCACTTCAGTGAAAGGGAAGGATACCAGAGGTTATCCCTATCGAGGGAATCCTCCCGCAGCCGGATGTAATTGACTGAGAGTCGATGTTGATAAGACAGGGTAACCGGAGCAGTACCCAGAGAAGCCTCGGCGTCAGATTGAAGATCGACTGAAACTCAGCCCACATAGGACCTCAGGGCCGAGGGTTGAACCCAGGTCGCAGAGGTGGAAGGCATTAGAGAACCGCTAAGCCGCTTTTACTCCCCAATTTTCACGAAAAAATGATGTAGCAGTATTTTGTCGTTATTCAAACCCTTTAGCAGTACGTCTAGTAAAGTCAGCGAATTTCACTTCTTTTTTGCCGCAGGGTCGTGTTCTATTCTTTGTTTTCTTTGTCACCATTGTACTTGGACTCGGATTCATGAGGCGCTGTCATCCTCTCACTCGTCAAGGTAGAAGCAAAATGAAATTACATTCATCACATTCGTTATGGCCGAGACAAAGGAGGACTCGGTGTGGTCCAGTTGTCAGGTCGTTGGGATTGCATGCTGGTTTGGATTCGGTTGCGGTTGTTCCGTAAATAGCCAACTGGTTACCTGCTTCGAGTCGGGGTTCTTAATAATTATGTTTCTGTTAAACTTAAATTGTTTCTTTCAGATTAAAAGTGGGGTTCCTGTGAACTAAGCTTAATAGCTAAGTTCACTTAATCCTAGACATTTATTTTACATTTAAATACAATTGAAGGAATGGGAAGAAATAAGTTTTTTTTTTATTGTATATACCCTCTTCAGGTTTAGAATATACGAAAGTTCATATATTTGAACTGCGCCGCGGAATGAACATGACATGAAAGCGGTCTTGCCCTAGCACAGTCACAAATGCATTTATTTTTAGAACAATTTGCGCGCGAAACAAACAAAGGGCCGTCAAGTTTAACCAATCAGAAGAAGCCATGTCACGCGTAACTGCTTCTGCCATGTATTTTCAGGGATATGGTGACTGATTTTCGCGGGAAGGGGTATTCTAAAAATACACTCATTTGTGGCTGTGCTGGGGAGCCATTTATGCCACAACAGCACTCTTATCTAATTCAATTTTTTTGAGGGAAGTTAGGAATATCATCGCAGTGTAAAGCATCTTAAGAAGTTGCAAGAAAACCTGAAAAAATGCACAGTTCCAATATGTGACTCTTATGCGTGATTCCATCATACTCAATAGCCTTGTTTATCATTGCACAGAGCTCGCGCAGTTAAATAAAACTTGAACCTTCCTATATTATGCGAAAAGTCTTCTTTTGGAATAATTACAATCACAAGTATGAAAAACAAGCTCTCTTTTTTCGTTCACAAATCCCCCACCCCACCCCTATCTCTGATCAATGTTGCTAGACGAAACAAAGCATGTCGAACGTAGGCTTGTCAACATTGGTTGTTGCGGGGAGGGGGATGGCTGCTAGGGTGCGATATTGAGGGCGTAGTGTGTAAAGTAACCCCCGTTTTTATTATTCTCAACCCTTTTTGTCCAAGATTGTAGTATGCAGTATATACCTCAAGTTCGTACTCCAGTCGGTCATTTACCGCCATAACCCTGGTTGTTATGAGCGTTTTCCTGCACGCAATCGTTGCATTTGATCCTTTTGTTTTAATCTCTCTGCAGGTGGATTTTTCTGTGGTGTTTTCGGCAGATGGTGGAATCGTCTGTTGCTTCTTTCCCTTACTGATGGTCTTTTCTATCCCTTGTTCTTGTTTGGTGTTTACACTGCTATAGGTATGAGTGAGAAGTCGTATTTCAGTGACCATCCCAAATCAAAAATAATATTATCTGCAATTTTATGCTGCAAAGTAGAGCTTCCTCTAAAATCGTTTGGTTCTGACCACTTTGCAGGTCCTTGGTTCATTGGAGAAATAATGCGCGGTCACATTGGCATGTTATTTGTTCATGGAATATATTTGAAACAGCACTGGATTCCAGGGTCTCTGTCTTATTACTACGGACTGATGCAGGTAAGTTGTTGAAGAAAATCGAGGTAGCCTGGGAATGAGTTTCAATAAAACCGAAAGGTAATCACTCCTCTTGAAATTTGGATCCCATTTAGAAAGATTTGCCCGGTCAAATGCAAGATCCAAGAAGTAAAACGTCTACAAAATATGCGTGTGTTCGACTCGATAAGAAAAACTGTAGGCATTCTCGAATCCGGCACAAGCCGGTTCATAAAAAGAGGCATCGGCAACGCCACAAAAACAAAGAAGAAAATTGGTTGATTAAGGCTCCGTCCCCACGTATCCGGATATCTTTTTCTTTCCGGATTCAAAAATATTCCCATCCACACGAAGCTTATTCAAATCGAATTTTTCCCGTCCACACGTATCCGAAACGTATCCGGATTCACTCAAGTACTCTGGGGTAAAGACTTGTTTCCATATCTCGAAGTGCCCTTGGACGTGAGGTGCATGGGAATGAAATTAAATCACTGGAATCGGTCAGTGTAAAATGCAGACTGAGGTTATAATGTAACTGTTGAAAATGGCCCAAACCCCTTCTTAGAAATGCTACCTTAGGCCTAATTAGGCCTAAAACAATATTTAGGCGTAACTGTTAGCATTCCGATTCCGGTGATTTAATTTCATTCCCAGGCACCTCACGTCCACTTTGAGATATGGAAACAAGTCTTTAGCGTACTCTGGACTCCTCAAGGAAACAGAGGTAACAGAGCATGCGCTATAAAGAAATAATATTGCCCTCGGCAGCCATCTTGAGGATTGATTTCACTGTAAGGAACTGGGCTCGATCTTGCTACGTCATCCGGATAAAAAAAAATTCCGGATTTAGCGTCGACACGGTTCCGGATTCACAGCGGATTAAAAAATATCCACTCTGGAGAACGTAATCAAAAAGTCCCGTATTCGCCAGCGAATCCGCTGGATATGCGTGGACGGAAGGCGTATCCGGAAAGAAAAAGTTGGGGATTCAAAAATAGGGACCTCGCCACTGGGGCCGAGTAGGAGAGGACCCTGGGAACGAGGTTGCTTAAGATCTACGACGGTGACTTAAACGAAAACGTCACCTCGAAATATCACTTTGCTTTACCATAATTCTTTCGCGGTTATTCCATCTCGTTCACTTCTTACAATTTGGGCGAAGTATCCTAAAAATAAATTGATACGAGCAGTTATAATGTGAAAATAGAGAATAAAAGATTCTCTGTTGCTTACTCACGTTGTCGTCAAAACCTCAAATTTGATAATTTCACGTCGTCCTTATGCAAAGGACCGCAAGAGTCTGTCCTAAAATCCGTGCTGCACGTGCAGCACGATTATTTATGCTCTTTTAACCAATGATATCATTATTTTGCGGTGTTGTTGTTGCCGTCGCCGTCGTAAAATCTGAAGCTCCCTAATAGAGAGATTAAGCATGACGTTTACACCAAACGGGAAACGTTGGAGTGAAATTAGGGTTTTGCCAAAGATGGAAGAACCCTGCTTGATATTAGCTCATTTCTGTCCTGTTAGCTCCATATATCAAGCAACTTCTCAAAGAAACGAGACAAGTTAAAATGAGATAATTTTCACGCTTTTATGACAAGCAGGAGCCTGCCGTTTCCCGTTTGCCGTTGGCCGTAAACGTCATGCTTAATCTCTCTAGTAGGGAGTTTAAGAAACGACAACGGCTGCGGCAACGACAACACCAAAAAGCAGTAATATTATTGGTTGAGAAAACCAAAATGATCGTGCTGCACGTGCGGCACGCATTTTTGAACATTTCTCTCCCGTACTCGTCAAAACTACTACGTGAAATTACCAAATTTGATGTTTTGACGACAACGTGGACAAAGTACAGTGAATCTTTCAGTCTCGCTCTTTACTTCAAATCCGTCCGTACCAATCCAGTTATAGGACACTTCGCACATATTGTATAATATAAACAAGATTGAATAATCCCGAAATACTTAGAATAGCTCAAACGTATATTTTGAAGTGACGTTTTCGTCCCCGTAGCCGTCGTGGTTTCTTAAACTCCCTAATAGGGACCTTAAGATCTACGACGGCAACGTCGACGAAAACGTCACCTCAAAATAGAACTTTGCTCTAATAAAAGTCTTTCGCGATTACATTCCATCTCGTTCACGTCGTACAATGTGTGCAAAGTATCCTAAAAATGAATTGGTACGAGCGGTTGCAGACTGAAAATAGAGAATGAAAGATTCTCTGTTGCTTGCTCACGTTGTCGTCAAAACCTAAAATTTAGTGATTTCACGTCGTCGTCACGCAGAGAACCGCAAAAATATGAGCTAAAATCCGTGCCGCACGTGCAGAACGATTATTTATGCTCTTTTAACCAATGATATCATTGTTTTGTGGCGTTTTCGTCTGGAAAACAAATTGTGCTGCACGTGCGGCACGCGTTTTAGTACATTTCGTTGTCATACTCTGCAAAACAACAACGCGAAATAAACCAAATTCAAGGTTTTGGTAACAACGTGAGCATAGAACAGAAACTAGTCATAATTTCCAGTTTGGACATACTATGCCAGTGAATTAGAACGGTTTTCAATTGAGTGTCGAAAGTAATGAGATACTTTGGTTTATGATTACTTCACTCAGTGATTGGTTCAAAGTTCTCGCGCCACTTTTTCAACCAATCAGAAGTGAAACCAAAACCAATCGTGGCTCGCGCGTGCACATTTTCCCGCGCTTTGTGTCGGCTACGTGTAATTACTTCGAGTTTTGATTGGTTTACCGGATTGTCTCCGTCCTTTGTGATTGTCCAAAGTAATTACTTTGGTTTTGGTTTTACGACACTCAATTGAAACTCGCTCTATGCCAGTGAATTATGAAATCAGTGGTACTTACAATTGATTAATGTTATTTTAATCTGCTTTAACAGCTGGCCCTGTTAAACTTACCCGTGACATTGTACCTGGCATATTTTGTGGAGATCAACAATCGAGTTTCTATCCAGAAATCGCACGCCAGGAATGTTCTGAACTCAACCCTCATCGACAACTTGCTTGGCTTCTTGCAGACGAGTCTGGGACATTTTGTGTTTTTTGCAGCCTTACTTTGGCAGATGTCCTCTTGTTACAATTTGCTTTACACTTACGGCACGCTAGCATTTCTATTAAGCCCTGCAAAGACTTGGTCGATAGTTTTAATGCTCTATTTGTTTTGGAAGGTTCACAGACCGAGGCATAATTGACTTAACTACAGTGAAACCTCTATTAAGCAGCCACCCTCGGGGTAACGGCTTGTGGCCGCTTAATAGAGGTGGGTCAGAAATTAGCATAATCTTTAGTAGAAACGTCGCCTTATTCTAAAACAAACACCTTTAGAGGCTTGTGACAACTTTTGCTCGAGAGACAGCTCTAATACCGAACAAAAATACAGTACTGTTTGGAACAACAAATTCTCCTCAATATGTTGAGGTGAGGTTCTCCCAACTTAACATGAACAATCTAAACTATGGCGTCAACTGAGTTGATTTTTTAACCGGAAAAGGAGGCAATGTCTGTGACTGAAACGTTGCATTACGGGTTCATAATTAATTTTAAAAAATTCTTGCAAGGAAGTCTGTCTCACGCTGACTTTTCACCGAGATTTATTCAAACAAACTTTTTCAGTCTTAAGAGTGAGAACAGTGCACGTTGAAAGATTTCAGATTCTCTGGGGGGGTCTTATTTTTGTTGACAGCCTGATAGAACATCCGGTTTTCTTCATATTTTTTCGAAAAACTTCCTTTGTTTTTGTAAAAGAAGATTCCTTTTTTTTTCAAATTGTTTTCTCCCTTACTCTAGATCTGCTTGACACCCTGTTAGTACTTCCATTGTTAGATATCTAACATGGCTATGCACCATCGTATTTAAGTAGTTTACTTGAATCTTATAAACCGAAGCGCGCTTTGCGCTCTGCGACCAAAAGGCTATTAATAGTTCCTAAGTCATTCACAACTACATACGGTGATAGAGCATTTTCAATTGCTGCGCCTAAGCTTTGGAATAATCTACCACATTCGATAAAATATGCTGAAACTGTCAAACAATTCATATCTCTAGTTAAGACATATCTTTTCAAAGAAGCGTTTGACTGATCCTTGAGTCTTAATACTTTACAGATTATATTATTATATACATATATTTCCCATCATTAATTCACATTATTCTAGTTATATATACATATCTTTATTATTATCATTACCTTCTTTTTTTTTTTTGTTATTAGCCTTTGTTTCTGTATTATGTATCATGTAGTGTACACGCTTTGAGGCGTAGCAAAATGCGTACTAAGAGCTGTAATTAAATTAAATTAAATTAATTAAATTAAATCATACCAAGCCTATCAAATATATTAATTAGTTCCACAGTAGTAAAAATTAATACAAGGCCAGGTTGAGAAATCACTCCGTTAAAAACTAGATGGGATATTCGGGATTAGCATTAGGGTGAAGTTGAGGTTAGTTTTATAGTTCGAAAACCTTATTTATGAAATCTTATCAAGAATGTTTAAGTAAAGGATGATTTTAACTGAGCAGCCCAGTGAGGCAGTAATATATTGACGTTTGCTGTGCGTATCTAATGGTTCGCGTCTAATTCTTCATTATTATATATAGAGCGGTTTTCAATTCAGTGTCGAAAGCTTAGCGAATTGCTTTGGTTTATGATTACTTCACTCAGTGATTGGTTCAAAGTTCTCGCGCCACTTTTTCAATCAGAAGTGAGACCAAAACCAATCGTGGCTCGCGCGTGCACATTTTCCCGCGCTTTGTGTCGGCTACGCGTAATTACTTCGAGTTTTGATTGGTTTATCGGATTGCCTCCGTCCTTTTTGATTGGTCAAAGTAATTACTTTGGTTTTGGTTTTGCGACACTCGATTGAAACTCGCTCTTTTGAATCTATGATATAAAATTGTCTTCCTGGTGTTGTTAAAATGTCATCGCTTGTCAACGAAAGGGAAAACCGCGTCGTCGACTCGTTCCCTGTTTTGTGAGAAGGGTGTGTACTAAAGTTGAACATTGAATGAAATAAATGAATATTTGAAGTGCGGGTTCAAACGAAGGAGAGAAGTGATACTCACCCCTATTCGGATGAGCAATTGTCTCCTATAGAGCGATTTTCAATTGAGTGTCGTAAAACCAAAGCCAAAGTAATTACTTTGGCCAATCAAAAACGACGGAAACAGTCCAGTAAACCAACCAAAACTCGAAGTAATTACACAAAGCGCGGGAAAATGTGCACCCGCGAGCCACGATTTGTTTTGGTTTCACTTCTGATTGGTTGAAAAAGTGGTGCGAGAACTCGGAACCAATCACTGAGTGAAGTAATGCAGAACCAAAGCAATTCGCTGATTACTTTCGACACTCAATTGAAAACCACTCTGGACACTTTTCTATAAGAGACAATTGCTTAAAATTGTCAGGATTGGTGCGAGAGCACGGGAACAAATGAGCCCAATAAATTGACCTTCTCCCAACTGAGTGGCTCCATAGCGCAGTTGGTAGGGCATTGCACCAGCATTGCACCAGCATTGCACCGGCAACGCAGAGGTCATGGATTCGAATCCCGTTGAAGCTGCCTGAATTTTTGAGAAACTGATCACATTTTGGGGAATTTTGCTTTGACTTAGCAAGGGGCCTTCCACGGGGATGTGTTGATTGGACAAGGAATATTGTGAGTGATACGTATTGGCCAATCAGAATGCGTCGAAATTATACAACAGACAAAGACGGTCAGATCACATGACAACAAA
>NC_090880.1:36492916-36500416 GCF_036669935.1 Montipora foliosa | reverse complement strand
TTATTGCTGATGTAATTGCCAAAAACAGTGAAACCCTGAGTTCAATAAAGGGAATGTAAGTATAGCATTTCTGGTTTTCTCTTTCTTAAGATACGACATGCCTAGAATAAATTGTGTGATATCAATATCAATAATTCAAGACTTTCGTACTTACATGTACTTTAGACCTATCTCAATGTTTAAAAGAATGTCGTTGAATAATGAAAACCAAACTGTGATGCTATATCTTTGCCAAGATCCTTGCATTTGAGGTAATTTTTGTCAAGTAAAACTAAGGATAGTGAGGATGAAAATGGAGTGAAATTTGACAAAATTGGTCAATTTGCTAAGACTTCAACAATGCAAAGAATTTCATCTCGGCCAATCATTCTACTAAAATTCGTTAATAATCGATATCATTTCATTGGTTAATCAGAAAAGTTAAACCTGTGAGTTTAAGTTCAATGTTATGTGTTTAACCCAATTTAACCTAAAAACACTAAAAACCTGCAATGGTCGTGCCCCTTCCACAGTGGAAGGTTTGCTAGAAAAATTTGGCATTCCTGTACGGCCATTGTAGATTGCATCTGTTCCCCATGCAAATGCGACAACGATCCTTTTGCAAGTGGTTTTTAAAGAGATTCTAGGTATCAAAATTCATCAATTTATTTTAACTTTAACAACCGATATATTTACTGTAATTTTAGCAGAGTTGCTGCCGCCGCATCCCCCCCTCACTACGAATTTGGCGTCCGACTGTAAAAAGATTCATTTCAGGTCGCATATGATAGCTGAAAACAAAATTAATTAATTTGGCAAGGCACATGATGAAGAAAAACTTTACTTGACTGTGAAGTCTTCTAGCGCTGGGGAAATAATTGGGGACACTGAACGTAGATCAAATCAGATCAAACAATGGTTTTTGAGGAGAGGGGAAAGCCGGAGTACTCGGAAGAAAACCTGTCGGAGCAAGGTAGAGAACCAACAAACTCAACCCACATATGGCACCAAGCCTGGGAATCGAACCCGAGGCACATTTGTGGGAGGCAAGTGCTGTCGCCAATGCGCTGTCGCTGCTCTCCGTAACAAATGCAAGCAATGTAGTCGACCAATCAGAGCTGTGACTGGTGCAAAGGGCGGGAAAAAATCTGGGAGCAGTCATCGTCGTGGCACTTCCTACCGTGGTCCCAGAGGTATTTCTTGAACCACGAAGCGGCAAGAAGAGAAAAACTTTTGGTTTTCTTGGACTTAAATCTCACTTTCTTGCAGACGCCAGGGTCAGGATCTGACCCTCAGGTTTGGATTGGTTGATATTTTTACAAACACGCAAGTCAATATGATTGGTTTGTTTGATTGGTAATACCGAGGGGATGCGTGATTGCTAAGTTGCCATTGGTCCCTTTTGTAATTATCAATTTGACGTGTTTGACTGCTGGCCTCTGCATGAAAGTGGGATTCAAGTCCAAGGTAACCAAGAAAAACCTCTGGGACCAGGGAAGACACTTTTTAACGCACCGTTATTTCTTGTGGAAACCATTAATTCTGAGAGTATGTGCAGGTTAGAGAGACGCCCAATTCACCTGGAGTCGTGCCTGTCTCGAGCAGCGTCCAAGGAAAAGAAGAGGGGTGCAGGAGATAAGAAATATGAGCAATATCATGGATTCAACTTTCCAATTACTGCTCTCAAGGCACACCAGGTAAAAACGCTCCTTTAAGACCGACGGCATAAATGTCAGCTGATTTATTTTCCTTTGTCAAGTCTCGCACATTGACGATACGTTTACGTCATCTGCTTCTTCGTTTGAAGAACAACCCTTGGTTCGCTCACGCCACCTTCTAGGAGATCTGTGGTGATCTGTATCTCGTGTATTCCAGAAGATATAAGAGACTTTTGGCGCGAAAGTTTTATTTGTAGATGTCATATGACCTCGAAGTAACCAATGAGAGCGCGCACTGTTGGGGGAAATTTTTCAGCTAAATAACAATGTGGGTAGTTACAGTGATATACCATTCCCTCCAATATCGACAGCCTCTAGGTAGTGTTTGGAACAACAATGTTAAAACAGTCCCACCAATGTTAAATATACACTGTCATAGCACTCCTTCCAGCCACTTCTGAAGTATCTTCAGCTCACTTCAAAACCCGGCTCAAATTGATGCCAATGTTGACCTTAATTAATTAAAATATGCTCAGAAAGTGATGTTTTTCATAGTAATGGTTGCACCATCTGTTAATCAGCTTAAAGGTTTGAATTTAACCATCTTGTTAAATGGATTATTCATGGTTTCATGGAACAGGTTCTGGCTTTAAACAGAGGAGAGCAAAACAAGATTCTTACCATTAAATTAACTGTTCCAAAACAAGTCGAGACGCAGTTCCTTGGTCATTTGCGTCAAGTGTGGGTACCCTATGATGCACCAGGTAAGAGCTTGGGTTCTTTTGGAAAGATCAAAGGTCAGCTGTGGCACCATTTTGATCATTTTCTGGTCACAGGGTTCAACATCCAAATGGGTGATTGTGTGGGCTTAGTTTCGGCTTGATCGGTTTTTCTCGCTTTTTTCTCACTCTTGAAAGAAAGTAAACTCCAAACTTAGGTAGATCTGGCTGGCTGCAATCGAGTCGTCAGTGGTGACTTTGTGGGGTTTCTTGGTAGATGTAGAAATCGCAAACTTAGTCTGCTAGCAGTCCCCTCTCAGTTAGTTGAGCGACCCTCTAGTCATGCAAGAGAGCCCAAGGGAGAATGGGGAGAAAGATAGAGAGCGCCCTCTCCCTATTCTCCTTCTCTCTTACACAAACATTTCGGAAAGCATACTTGACCATCCCTCAAAAGGAGGTTGGACATTTCGTAACAATTACATGATGCTATATCCCATCTTAATATGACAAACTTACCGCTGTAAAAAGAATGAAAACAGGCAGAATTATTTCAATAAGAAATATCGTTTCTGAGCCAAGCCTCGGTGATCTACGGTATTTAGATCTTACAATTTCTTTTGTTTCGCTAAAGAACATGACTACTGATCACATGTTTAAAAACCAAGAAATAACTAATTTTCTATACTTGAGCACTCACTTGAGGTCTAGAGGTCGAAATTGTCCTCAATTGAAGCTTTCTAATATCTACTACCTTAAGCCAATGCAGTGACGGACAATTATTTTTCCAATCCAATTGTTCGGTTTCAGTAAATTTAGATGAGTTTTTGTCACTTTTTGGCATCGTATAATCTTGTCGAAAGAGAGGCAGCGTGGCCGAGTGTAAAACACCCTTTTTCCATCTTTCAACTACGAGTTGTCTGTCGTCTTGGAGCAGCCTTGGAAGCAGTGTTGTGTTGGTTGGAGGGGAAGGAGATATCCTTTAAAGCAGAGCACTTGTAGTCGTTCATTATTTTCTAAGGCTTCTTCCTCTAAATTGTCTATTTTTCCTAGGGAACATAAAAAGGCTATTTTACTCTGCAGTGGACGATGCTTACATCCGGCTAATAAAACCAAAGGTTACGAGACAATGTAGGTAAATATTGCCATTGCCGTAGCCGTAATACAAGGGGACGTGTACACCTGCTTCGAAGTCGTGGATCGTTGGATTTGGAATGACGTCATGATATTGATATATTGAACATTTTTATGTCACTTTATGTCGACAACGAAAAGAGCTATTTTTTTTAATGCGTGAGAGAAGTAGTTGTTTGAAGGTTTAATTTGATTTTTTTTCTCCAAGGAGTTCGTTGACCAAACAAGCCGAAAAGGAGAGTGTTGATCTCTTCATGATGAACTTATATCGTCTTCTACTTACCCCTCCCGCTAGGGGAAAGAATGTTCTCGGCCTAGACCCAGGCTTCCTTCACGGCTGCAAATTGGCGGTTCTTAGTGCAACAGGTAAGGCTGTGCCGGGGAACGCTTCTTCGGTATCCTTGACATTGCGTGATTTGAGAGCTTTTGCTTCGGATTGATGACAAAGAGCTTCGCAAGATGATTACCATTTCGTTCTTTGAGACATGTTCTCGTTGAAAAGTTTTTCCTGGAATTCTGTGAATCCTTATCCGGAATAGGAATGCACCTCGAAAAATTAAACTAAACGCGGTAACCGGAAGTACACAAAGGTTCTTGTTCTTTATCGTTTTAGGTGAAGTCTTAGAGACAGCAATCATCTTTCCTTTTGGTGAAAGGGCAAATGAGGAAAAAGCAAGAAACAAGATCGTTGAACTTATTTTAAAGCACAGGTAACTTAGATATGCTTCATTAAATTAGATTTATTATGGTTGGGGTGTGAAGAGAGCATTAGATATGTCAATTCACTACGTTCACATCTCCCATAATACAATTTGTCTGCCCCCCCCCCCCCCCATTTTTCATAAGCATTGTTTTCCAATGCTCTTGGGACTTGAAATCGTCCCGAGAGAACTTGAAAACAATGCTTATGCAAAATTGGGGGGGGGGGGGGCGTAGACAAATTGTATTATGGGAGATGTGGAAGTGGCAAATGGACATATGTGATGATAAGAGCTCTGTTGAAGGTTGTAGGGTGGTTTCTAGTTATGTGTCCTTTCATCTCTTTGGGCCTTTAAAGTGCCCATAACCCCAAAATATTTTTTTCGTTAAAATGAATCTTTGCACCTGTTCGAAAGGCATCGCGGCTATTTTTTCCTTTTTCTAACAAATCCTGCCATTTTAGGGGCTTCGAAAGTTGCGCAAATCCAAGCATCTTTTGCTCATGACCGAGTTAGAAGGGGAGTGGGTCTACTCCTGTTTTTACGTCACAAACTGATTTACATTGCATTAACTCTTTGTAAAAATGCATGGAAAGTAGATGCCATGAAACGGGTACCAAGGGCGATAAAATTGGGTATATCACTAATCGAGGCTTCAGTGATGCTTCTAATCGCCTTTGAAAGGCGCAAGAGATGCTATTGCCAACCAAGGAGCATACCTTAATAAACAGTGAATTCCGCCATCAAGTAATACTAAAAAGATCTGAAATAACGTGATATTGATGTTTGTTTTTAGTTGTGACTATGTCGCTGTTGGTAACGGAACCGGGTGTCGCGATGCGGAGACCTTTATTAGTCATCTCATTAAAAAGCGAGTGTTTGCTCCACTTGACGTAGCCTACTGGTAAGAAAGAGCATCATTTGCAGCTATTGGGTGGCTTACGAATCGACGACGTTCGCACGACGGTCTCCAAACTATGGGCTCCCAACTAGTTTAGCTTTTAAGTTATTTGGGTGACCAGGTACTGACTATTTTTTTTTTTTTTTATTGTTACATGTTAATTGCAACTCTGTAAATAGGCCACTTTTGATATATTAAAATTCAGCTTGAAAGCAAGGTTTGGAGGACAAAGACCAAGGAGAGTGGATGATATGCTAATATCTTTTACATTCATTGCAACCTGTTTCTATTGTTTTTGTCCTCTCTGCCTCACTGTCAAGCTGAATATTGATATTTCGAAAATGGCCTATTGTGCAGTGCAAATAAAACTGCAGCGCTGTTGTTGTTGTTGTTGACGGTACCGTTGGGACACGTCATAGCCCCGCGTCGCCGTTCCGTAGAAATTAGGGAGTTTAAAGGGCCACCGACAACCACAAGTCTTTGCGGGCGTGCAAGCAATCGGCGCCATTTTTTGTAATACAGAAACTAGTATTTCTTGAAAAGTCAAATTCCATCGCCTCACATTGTCGTGTTTTGGATGCCCAGTAGCTTCAAACTTTGTTAATATTTTCCTTAATGTTTAAATATTGTATTGTTGGCGTTATTTGGGTGTTGTGTTCGTGTTAAAAGCGAAATGAAAACCGTGAAGAAAGGTCGTCCGCCGAGGAAAGAAAAGCGCCATGTTATTTGGCTCACTGCTTCAACCTTAAGATTATGGAACGAAAGGAGGAAGGCGTTTGGATTAAAAAACAAATCGAACAGCGAATTCGCAGAAGTTCTTCTTCACGGGATGTTTCTTAAGCGAACCGGCCGATTCGATTGCCCGGATAATAACAACAACAAAGGCGCGCAAAGGACACTGGTTGTCGGTGGCCCTTTAAGAAACGACGACGGATACGGTAACGACAACGCCAACGCCAAAAAGCAGTAACATTATTGGTTGAACGAACCAAAATGATCGTGCTGCACGTGTTGCACGCGTTTTTAAACATTTCTCTCCCTCACTCGTCAAAACTGGCCACTACGTGAAATGACCAAATTTAAGGTTTTGACGACAACGTGGACAAACTACAGTGAATCTTTCAGTCTCATTATTTACTTCAAATCCGTCCGTACCAATTCAGTTATAGGACACTTCGCCCATATTGTATAATATAAACAAGATGGAATAATCTTAATACTTAGAATGGCTCAAACGTTTTCGTGGCCGTAGCCGTCCTGAGACCCGTTTCTCGAAGGTCCCGAAACTTTACGGGCGATTTTCGGGTGTCACAATTCCCTTTGTATCTCAAGAACGGAGAGGATTTAAGTCGTCAAACTTCACAGTAATTTTTCTTTTTGTTACCTTGAAAACATGTCAAAAGATCGGCTTTCCAAAACAAGCGGTTGCCAGTTTCACAAATGGCTTTTCGGGCCCGAAAAGTTATCGGGACTTTCGAGAAACGGGGCACTGGTTTCTTAAACTCCCGAGGGAACTTAAGCAACGACGACGGCGACGGCAACAAGAACGTCATCTCAAAATATAAATTCGCGTTATTGCTATCATTTCGTGATTATTTCAACCTTTTAATATGACAAGGGTGTGGTAGTTCCTCAAGGAAGACGCTGGTCGGAACGGTGTTTAATGTAGAAGAGAAAATGAAAATTTATCCTCAAGTGCTGAAGTTCTTCAAAAAAACCTCAAATTTGGCTATTTCACGTTGTTGTTTTGCTTACGACGGCAAAGGAATGGACAAAAGTGAAAAAGGCACGTGCAGGGCGTGCAAAGCTATTGTTTTTGCCCGGTAAATACGCGAATTTGTGACGTTCTCGTTGTCGTCGCCGTTCTCGTTTGCTAAGTTCCCTAATTGAATTTACGATGTTCGCAGTGAAGACGACGACGTTCGTGTGCGTGCAGTAAATTAATTTTCGCGCCGTTTCTGGAGCTTGTTTTTATTTTTCAATCCAAATTGCCTAAACTAACTTCAGAGAAACGAAAGTTTGTATAGCATACGCTTTTCGAACGAACAAGAATTTGTACTTTTATACGATGTTCACAAGTGAAAAAACCCACAGTTTTCGTGCTGGAATCGTAGAAGGTTCGACAACAAACAAACGACGAATGCAAGGTGAGTTTCGTTTCTACAGCGACGACACTATTAATTAAGCTTGTTGAACAGCTTCAGTCAGTACCCGACGAGATAACCACTTACAGTGGTTTAGTTTAGCTTCAGTACCTGTATTACGCATGTATCTCAAGCGCAATGCCTATCCTTGTCGATGTGGAGATTTGGCTTTGAGTTTCACTAGTGCTTTTATTTTTAGTTGGACTATTAGAGTGTTTTCGCGTGACGTCACGGCGGCCATCTTGGTGTGCCTAAACAGTGGAACGGCAG
>NC_090880.1:36430416-36490416 GCF_036669935.1 Montipora foliosa | reverse complement strand
ATTTATTGGTTTAACTTTTTTTGTTTGCTCCATCTTACACAGCATGATATTCCGGAGTCTCTACTCCGCGGAGCCTTGGATGGTGTTGTGGAGGATTGTGTCAGTTTTGTAGGCGTGGACTTAAATATGGCCGGCGTCACTATGCTAAGGTAATCATCGAACTGTTTTGCGCCTTTCTGACCTTGTTAGCAAGAAATGGCATATGTCAAACGTACACATGGCCTATTTCCTCTGTAGAGCCCTTTGCTAGTGCCCATTGTCGTCATTCATTAATTTCTTTCATTTCTTACAGTGCAACCGTGTGCCTTACTGTAACCACCCAACAAGTCTTTGTTTTTTTATGTTAGCCAGTTTCATTGACATTTAACTAGAGTTTCGACCTCCAAAAAAACTCGCGAACTTTTGGAAGGTAGCGTAACCCTCAAACAAACTCGCTTTCGCTGATCAGCTTAGTTTAACAAAAACTATTTTATGTAGCCACATAAATGTGTGGTGCATTGTAACATTGAGCAAATAAACCACATCGAAATCCTCCACCCTAACTTCTCTCTCTCTTATGTAATCGACGGTTTGACCTAACCCTTGTTGTGCATAGTGTTCGTTTGACTTTGAGGGCAATTGAAGAATGTACACAAGATATCACTTATTGGAGAATTGAAGAGAGCTTTTCCTGGTCAATGTTATCAGCTTCGTTTCAATCGTTTAGAGAAAGAGTCTTGCTGGTTTTCCAAATGCTTTCTTGCTGAGAAAAATTCTGTTATCTTTTTGTTTACTAGGCGCATAGCTGGTTTAAACGATAAGAAAGCTAAAGCTATTCTCGCTTGGAGAGAAGAAAATGGTTCCTTTATAAACCGTGAGCAGTTAAAGTTGGTTAAGGGGATTGGGCTCAAGTCCTATGAACAATGTGTCGGATTCGTCCGAATCGTAAATGCATCTGGTATCTGTAGCAATGCGTCCAAGCCATCGACCAGCGGGCTCAGTAGTTCAGCAGTTGTCGTGCTGGACTCTGATGAAGAAAATATGACGGGACGTGGGAAGAAACGTAAGAGTGAGAACACTGAGGGAGGTGCGAAAAAGAAAAAGAAAACAGAAAATGGGACGCAGACGTTCAGTGCTGATCCGCTAGATAAGACCTGGATTCACCCTGAATCATATCCTGTGGCTAAACGGTAAATGATTTCTGAAATAACGAACGACTGAGTTCAGTAAGTGATTCGATCAAAGTACGAGGTTCGTTTTAGGAAATTCGTAACTTTGCTCATGAGAATTTAAGTGCAAGATTTTGATAGACAAAGGTTTAATCGAGTGTCGAAAGTAACTTCGCAATAGTTGACCTAAAAATTTCGCCCCACATGTTTATCCAATCAGAGGCATCATCCAGACCAATAGACCGTATTCCATATATTAAAATTCAGTTCGAAACAAAAGACATCATCTCGAGGCTCTGGGGAATAAATATAAGGATTTGTATGAGTTTATTCTCCAGAGCCTCGAGGTGATGCCTTTTGTTTAGGACTGAATTTTAGTATATCGAAAGTGGGCTATTAAAACATGCGCACTTGCGTTTTCCCACGCTTTTTACTGCCTCAATAAAAATTGCCGGCTTTGTGGTCTGTTTGGCTCTTTTGACGGATTGTCAGCATCTTTTGTGATTGGCCATTGTAATTACTTAGCGTTTCACGGCACTCTTTTCGATGACTGCTCTATCAAATGGACTCTAGACTAATGTACAAGAGACACCCAATTAGCTTAAGCGATGGCGCTCCGTGTGCCCCGGGCTTACGCTCGAAACATCAGGTCAGCTTTTTCAATATCGAGAAAAATCCCCCTCCATCGTTCCAGGTTAGGGTTAGGGTTTGCGTTAGCGTTTTAATTAATGCGCTCTAGAAGTAAGCACAACTGGCAGTGATTTGACTCACAACCAGCAGTTTTTGGCGTCAAGTCAAGAATAGCCTGCGACTCACTTTTGCTTGAACCTCTTTCAGTGTCGTGGCGATGTTAGGTATTTCACCTGAACAAATTGGCCAACCTGTGGTTAAAACTGCCATCAACAAGCTTCTTCAGGCTCACAGTAAGTACGGGTTCGATCTTTTGAAGCGCCTTTGAACTAAATGATTTAAATCCAAACCCAAGGAAATTATTTTGACCAATCTCAAAAAAGGCGTTAAAATGCAAAGCCAGTTATGGAACAAACTCGGTATGTCAGCACTATACGCGTCAAAATGCGATCGCGGAGCAACTTTCCCTCTTATTCGCATAGAATGTGGCGCGTGATTTTTTAGGACATTTAGCGCGCAAAGAAATGTTAAAAAAATCGCAAAAACTCTTTTGACACCCAACTGATAACTAAATGGGAAATCTCGAAACTACAAGTAGTACTCTATTCACTTTCTTCAGTATTGTTAAGGCCCTGACATGTCCATGATGATGTTGTGAATTTTTGAGTCTTTCTACTTCACCGCTGTCGCTCACGCTTCACGGATCTGTGAGAAAAAGAGTCCTGAATCACTATAATGTCAAACTATTAAATTTAGCTGGCCGTTTTGTAGAATTCGGGTCGCCAAATTGGCTAATAGTAGCGCGCGCACCATCTGAGAGATATGATGACATTTCTTTACTGACTGGAATTTGTCTATTTAACACCACAGATATTGAGCAGTTAGCAGCTCAATTAAGTGTTGGCACCCCTACTTTACAGCATATAATAAATGGACTCAAGCAACCCAGTGATCACGATATACGAATCAGTAAGTAACGGCGTTTCAACTATCTCGAATGATTTTTAAAAGTCCTTATTAACAAGTGGTGGACCGGGAAAAGAAAAAAAAAACATCCATGCGCGAAGTTCGAAATTGCTTCAAACTCTGAAATGTGTATCAGAGTATCCAAGTAAGATCATATGCTATATGAGCAGATAAGCGAGACTGATTTACAGCCAATAAGAACACTAGAACCCTAACCCTCTTTACGTGATTGATTCACACTGGTGAAATTTCCAGAATTGTTTACTCCTTTTGAAAGGTAAACTATCTGTGAATTAGGTGGTCTCAGTGTGGTGGTAGTCAAAACTGCGTCTATTGACTCAGAAGCGATTGCTTTGTTGACTGGGAAAAATCAACTTTAAAAGGAGAGATGTTTTAAATCAAATCTGTATCTATGTGAGCTGAAACCAGTGTTGATTTTGGTTTACGCGATATCCGTTTGTTTTACGTGACTCGGCCAGAAGGATAAGACTCGATTTCGGCCGCTCTCTCGAGTCCTGTCTTCTTTTTTCCACGACAGAGACCGGCGTTTCGTAGGAGGAGCCCGAGCTCCTTTCCCAAAATGGCAGCTGGTAATCGAGCCTACAAGAGGATAGGCTACCTGCAAACTTTCTTTGTGATTTTCAATTTTCAAGTTTTATTTCAAGATGCGGAATACATAGTTTTATCTCCATGCTGAAGCTGTCTCTCTCTCTCTTTTTTTTTTTTTTTTAATCAGATTTTCAAAAGCCCATATTTAAACGCAACGTTACGTCACTGGACGACCTTCATGAGGGAACTCAGCTTAGCGGCCGCGTTACCAACATGACGTCATTCGGAGCATTTGTGGACTGTGGTGTCGGCCGCGATGGGCTGGTACACAATAGTAAAATGGGACGATTTAATGGTGCGGTGGGTCTCGGAGATCTTGTCGAGGTTACGGTAGACCGCGTGGATTTAGATAAAGAACATATTCATTTGGCGTTAACTGGCATTTCTTCAAGATTTGACCCGCAGTTGCTTGTCTCTATCGAAGGATTACAATCTTAGAATCGAAGGACCCAACAGTTTGGTCGAGTTAGTGAATCGTTTATTTCCAGAGGAAGATCTCCTTTTCCAAGTTGCTTGACTGCAGAGATCAGTTAACGTTTGCTTGTAATCATAAGCGTCTCGTTTCGTTGACCTAAAACTGCTGTTGCTCCATCATGAGAATGATACTAACCTAGTAGGCCATTTCAGAGTTCATGTCTGCCTTCTCTTCAAAGCGAGTCTAAGTGGGAAGTTTTTCTTATGAAAATTGGTTCTCATTCATTTGTAAAGTAGAACTAATTACCATCGCAAAATCTTCCCACTTAGACTCGCTTTGAAGAGGAGGCAGCCATGAACTCGGAAATGGCCTATTTCAAATTGCCGCCCGTCCTCCAGGTGGGCATTTGAGGGAAAATAGACTGGAGAAACTTCCAGAGCTACAAGCTTTTAATCTCATTCTGAGAAAAGCATTGTGTTTGGAGGTCGATTTCTCAAGAGCGCATGCTCAGAACAGAACACTCGCACAGGAAGTCACTGGCAAGAAATGTCAGATTAGCCGAAGGAGCGGCGCCTGCGCTAACCAATTTACTCCTCGTTCTGATTGGCCAAAACGAAGGCAGTTCTCATGTAACACGGCTGCAAATTTGTAACACGAGTGCAAATTATAAATTTATAAATGAATGACTTGTGAACGATATTCTTGTAGAAGTTTGACAAACGTTGTAATCTGTTTTGAATGATCAAGGTCATAGAAAAGCAACCAATCAGAAGTGAAACCAAAAGCAATCGTGGCTCGCGCGTGCGCTTTTTCCCGCGCTTCGTGTCGGCTACGTGTAATTACTTCGAGTTTTGATTGGTTTACTGGTTGTCTCCGTCCTTTGTGATTGGCCAAAGTAATTACTTTGGTTTAGGTTTTACGACACTCAATTGAAAACCGCTCTACTTCACTCATTGATTGGTTCAAAGTTCTCGCGCCATTTTTACAACCAATCAGAAGTGAAACCAAAAGCAATCGTGGCTCGCGCGTGCGCTTTTTCCCGCGCTTTGTGTCGGCTACGTGTAATTACATTTAGTAGGGCTAACGCTCACATGGTTCATATGGGGTACAAACTAGCACTTCACATTACACTCTAGTCAGTTAAGTCTGTTGAAATATAAGTGTTACACGGCCAACGTTTGTAAAAACGTAACCCTTCCTTGTACTTCGAGTTTTGATTGGTTTACTGGATTATCTCCGTTCTTTTTGATTAGCCAAAGTAATTACTTTGGTTTAGGTTTTACGACACTCAATTGAAAACCGCTCTCTTTCACTCAGTGATTGGTTCAAAGTTTTCGCGCCATTGTTACAACCAATCAGAAGTGAAACCAAAATCAATCGTGGCTCACGCGTGTGCCCTTTTCCGCGCTTTGTGTCGGCTACGTGTAATTACTTGGAGTTTTGATTGGTTTACTGGATTATCTCCGTCCCTTTTGATGGGCGAAATTAATTACTTTGGTTTTGGTTTTACGACACTCGATTGAAACTTGCTCTATCATGTGATTACCAAAACAAATTTCTCACTAGTCCAGAGTACAGGTAATTAGATGCACTGCCAATAGGCTAGTTTCGAATCGTGCAGCAACAAGAGAGCAGAGTCGAGGTTCAGGGGAATAACTTGCATTTTCCTTTGTTTTGAACAAAATAAAACGCTAATTATTCCCCTGGATCTCGACTCTGTTCTTTTCTTGCTGCACAATAGGCCAGTTTCGCATTCTAACGGTTGGATTGGATCGAGCATGAAATGGAGGCTAATGCGGGGGAATCTTTTCAGGTGCAAATTGTTTTCCCCGCATTAGCCTTCACTTCATTCTAGATCCAGTCTAATCGTGAGAATACGGAAATTTCTTATTCGAAAGTAGCCCATTTTTGATACCTTTCTTTTATACCTGTTTAGTCTAAGCATCTGCCACATATTTCCAACATTAAGTGCTAACGCACATCGCTTTTGTTGCGTTCGAACACATTGTTACAGTTACAGTTGTATTTTCAATAAAAGCTCAAAAGAGTTGCGGTGCTTTCGACTATCACAGAATTAATCATCGGGCTCGGCAGACGCAGTAATCTCACCATCACAAGTCTCAACAGCTATTTCTTAACATCAAAAAGGGTCAAGAGGCGAGTATCGTCAAATATCAACAGAGCAGGCGCATTACACACTTCCGTTGAGTAACTGTGATGATCATCAGTTATTATGACGATGATAATCACTTTATTCAAGATTTTATTTTCAAGAATTGCTTTTCGGGCCCGAAAACTTTTCCGACGCTTTTGAACAGTCCTCTGGTAACTTAACATACACCTGCTAAATGTCGTATTGAAGTTTGAGTAGACGAAACATTAGCATGGTCTCTTATTGTAAAGAAAAATCGGCACAGCTAGACTCCAAATGTAAATTAAAATACACATTGAGCTTGATGTCATCTTTATGCTCATAACTGCCCACGCAATGGACAACTTTATAGTGGAACCATCTTTGGGTGAATACCAGTTTGTCAACACCATCGTAACATGAATAGCTGCTATAAAATACACAAAATGGAAAAACGAGTAGCTATAAGGAACCTTTTCATTGGAAAAATCTGATTCGGGGAATTCTCCAGTTTCTTCCCTCACCGCGCATGCGCCATTTTTGCGCTCGTCGTCACCTTCCTCGTCGGCGCCTTTGATTTTTCGTCGGCGAAGTCCGAGGATCACCCGAAGCGAAGTTGCTGCCAGTTTTCGTAGAGTTTCGGTCAACGCTGAAATCCGAACGCTAAAGTAAATTATGGTAGCAACTAAAAAAAACAGGTCCAACGAGGCTTGAACATTTAAATTTGGTCGCATATCAGCTTCGGAGACGTAACTCGCAACTGGATTGCACTTCTCATTTGGATTAAAAGATAACGCTGACCAAGTTAGGTAAGTGGAATATGTTACTACCACAGAAGATTGCAAAAGTCCGCCTTCTTGGACGTTCGGATGAACTGAGATAATGGCCGCCACTGCACATAAAACAAGATTAATGCTTATAAACATTTTGTTAGTCTTACATTTTCGCGGAGCACCAAAGAAAACGTAGAAGCAAACGATAGCTGTTGCGGAGATAGTGTATAGGAGTAGGGTACAGACAAGCACGGCGTAAAACCAGAATTTGTTACCAGTTAATTCCATTCTCTGAGCCCATGCTTTGTTCCAAACGTTTGTTACATCGACAAGCAAAAACAACTGAATTATGATGAAGAAAAATGTGCTCACTAAACCAAAGTACATCCAAACTTTGCTAAATTCCATAGGAATAAAAAAGGTGAACAGTACGAGACCGAAAAACAGGCCGAATTTGACGAGCCACAGACCGTTGTGGATCAGAGCTCGAGGATCGCTGTATGTTTCAACGGAGTACAGAATCAGTGAAAACAACAGAAAGAACGCTGCCATCGAAAAGCAGACTCGATAAACGGCCAAATAAGCTGGATCCATACTTAGACAGTTTCCCAGCTTTGTAAGCTTGTTGCAAAAATAAACATTGCCCTCAAGCGCGCGACGCATAGTGGGAAGGTACATTGCACAAGACACTGCCGTTCCAACCAGTAAGAAGAAAGTGTAGACAAACCTTGTCGATTTTGATTGGTTCCATCGCGGACAAGGTTGAATGAAAATTGTATAGAGTGATGTACAAGTGAACGTGCTTAGTGACGTCAGAATGCCTTGTATGGAGTGCGTGTCTCGATCGGGGAATAGTGTTGGAGCAATAAGGCTCCAGATATAGAGCAGTATTGTCATCAAATTAGCCAGAGTATTTATAGTTAATGCAACCCAATTAACTGCGAATTCGCCTTGCACGCTTTCTCTGGGACTGTTCCAGTTCGTTATTGTCAGCATGGCGTGCAGTGAGAATAGACCAAAGATAAAGTATAGAAGCGAATAATTATAACTCTGTTGTATTCCATTGGTGCTGCCTGTTTCATAAGTGCTTGATATGTTCCCGTTCGAAATGACCTGTTGTCCGAACTTTCTATAATACGCTCGTGGTTCGCGTAAACAACCAAACGCAAGCAAGCCGAAGATAACGAAAACGTGTATTATGGAATACAGGTTCAAATTGGGATCCTCTCCAGTCTTGATTTCATAATCTCTCTCCGCAGTGCATTCTGCTTCCCCAAATCTGAGTGATAAGTAAGCTAAGTATGTTGTGTAAATTGTCGCGAAACTTGTTAGCAGCAGACGCTCGGAATACGAGTCGAGAATAAACGAAAGAACAACAGCGAGCAAACATAAAAGGACTGTTGTTGTTAACAGCACTAAATTAGTCTTACAGTTGTCCTCCTTCGTGTAGAAAATAAGAAGTAGTACAATAACCATTCCAGAAAACACGTACATCGCGCCCGCTGAAAATAGCCGTAAAAAGCTCCAGAAGGTGGGCGTGGCCTCATCCATTTTATGAGTGAGAAATTCATTCCATCCCTTTGCCGCGTCTATCAGAAAAACAAATTGTATTAGTGTATAAAAGAACGAGCCCGCCATTCCAAAATACATCCAAATTAAGCCAAAACCACGACGAGGGATGATAAGAGCGCAGAAAACAAAAATAGCCAGAGAAGAGAGTTTGGGAATCCAAAATCCGGAATGGATTCTTTGCTGAACATTTTTGTCCTCCGAAAACACAACAAATAGCGCGCAGAGTATAAAAAAGAATAAAGAGTAACCAAAAAAGATTCTGTAAATCAAGGAGTAAGGCAGCATGGCTTGGCAGTTTGAGATAAAAGAAGTTTGATTCGACGAACAGAAAAACTCAGCTGCAGTAGTATTAACCGCTGGATGAAATAACGCGTAGGATAAGGTAAGTGCTAGAAGAATAACCACCAAATAAAATAAGTGAGTTGCTGTAAAATGTGTGGCAATCGGCAGTCCAGGGCCAATCAATGAAAAAAAGTTGAACCTTTGAGGTGATGATTTAGAGTTACTTCCGCGTTCAGAGTTAAACTTGTCGTGTACTTCTCCCGTTTCCATTGTTTGCGCCTCATTTAGGCTTTGCATTCGTTTGCTCTCTTTAGCGTTAGAATCGGCTTCCAAATGTTCCATGTCTAATGCTAGAGATGGTAAGCTGTCCTAAGGTGTTTACCTCAAAGCCAGTTTTCCACTGAATTATAACACATGGATTCACTGGTAGATTGAAATGCTCCTCTTAAGTTCCAGCACATTGCTTGCCTTAGCTTCCGCAACTATCAGCATATTTGCTTTTCTCGGAACGTCGCGAACGATACAAAAGAATTGTCAGGGAAAAATATGAGATATTTTCTATCAGAAGACTACACAATGTGTTCACGTCATTTGTAAAATAACCTCAATACTTGATCACATCCCATTCAAGGTGTACTCTCTTGCTGGTACTCTGAAGATACAAATTCTCCTGTAAGCCTTCAAAGATAGAATGAAATCTAAGTATTGAGAATATGACTGTCGATAGTCCACAAGTTGATGATTATCCTTTTTCCCTTTACTCACCAGCAAAGAAATTCTCTCGTTTTGAAAGGAGAAATTAGGTATGATCATTATTGGGACGGTCCAAAATAAAGCTGATGAATTGTGTGTTGGCTGGTGGTCCTTTCTTGCCACCTGTCATCGTTACTACTTCAAGTTATAAAAACTAATTGCTAAACACACATTTATAGTTTAGCACAAAGTGCGACGCCATTTATTCTACGTACAGCTGTAGGTCAAGTTCTTGTGATTGTTTTTACGGGAGTCGAGGGATCAAAGTTTTACATTAAATAGACTGAATTATCAGAAATCTGTGTGACTTGCACATAGGAGTTGTGTAGATCGGATGATCCGACGAAGCGTCCGTGAATTGGGCCAGAAAACTTTTTTCTTTAAGAATGTACGTATTAAACCATGACCCTTTTGCCCATCTTCTATCAGTAACTACAGAGAAAAAGTCGTCTTGTTATTGAAGGTAAAACTGATATTCTGCATTCGAATTTCGATCGCTGTCAGGTTGTGACTCACCACAGCAGGTGTTTCAAGCATAATTTGGTACACTTGCAGCGAGCACTTACACATGGCTTACACTATGTTCACATTACCGATTATAATATGTTTCCAGCCTTAATAAACGTTGAACACTAAAGAATGCAATGCCGTGTAACGATGTGATTCATTACGGTTGACCAACACAGTGATCAACATATACACACCACTGTTAGGAAAGGAAAGGAACCTTACCTGAGTGCCTTGTCGTTCTAGCGTTGGAGCACTAATTGGGGACACTGTAAACTGAAATTAACAATTAAAGCAATTCATGTCAAATGTTGGTTTTTGAGGAGAGGGGAAACCGGTCAAACCGGAGTACCCGGAGAAAACCTCTCAGTGCGGAGTGGAGAACCCGTGATAAACTCGACCCACATATGACGCCGAGTCTGGTAATCGAACCCAGGCCACATCGGTGGGAGGCGAGTGCTCTCACCACTGAGATGAAACAACGTTCACGAAGGTATTTTCTTCAAAATGGAACTAAGGTGGGCCATTGAAACCTAGCATGATCAGAGCTCAAACTAGAAAGCACATGCAGACGGCTGTTTCGGGCTCGTTGGCCCAAGTCAGAGCGCCGTAGCCAAAGCTCAGTGACACTTCACCTATCTCAAAGGTTTCGCTAGTCTACCTTGTAACTGCGTAAGTTGCTTATCTAACCGCAATGATCTGTCAAACTTTTTTTCAGTGGTTCACTGAAGAGGAGCTCTGCAGAGGTAAATGTGACACGCGATCACCTGTCGGTTTTTCTCTGCCAATCCAAGTCGGCCACGTGCGGCGCATCCCATTGACGCATGCGCCATCTGTACCGCGAACCTCGAAAAAATATTTTACTTCTGTCGAAATGTAATTTAAATTTTCGTCAGTCTCCCAGTATGTATGGGTATTGTCTATTGAAGGTTTGCTGTTTGCTTTTCTTTATAATTCGTGTATGGTCAGAATCGTCGACTGAGGGATGTTTTTGCGAGGTATATTGAGTTGTAGCACTAAAATTGAGTTCCTGGTGTTGAACGCTAAGTATTCGAAGATTAATTAACTGACGAAGTTTGACGTTTACATGCAGCTGACGGTTGCTTCGTTGATTCTTGACTTCCTGTGTTCACGTAGATTAATGTATGATATAAACTTGAATTGTTGCCTTGAAGCTGTTGAAAAGTTTTTCAGGAGTTTGAGGAAGCTTTAAAGTTACCGGTAACATGCATATAGATCGATACCTACCTTCCTAGACGTGTTTACATTATCAAACCAATAAATTGTACGCACAAATCATCTCGTTCAGTTGAAATAGATGGTAATCTCAAAACTGGTACCAAGTTCGTTTTGTCAGTATTTTCATAGATTCGTGTAACATAAATTAGAGTTCTTATATTATTTTAAGCACACTGCTTCAGCATGAAATTAGCCGTCAAATTAGCCTGGAAGTTGGAGGAGCTTGAGCTTACGTGTACACTCTAGGAACTTGAGCCAATACTGTGGGCGCACGAGAATTGATTTGAATTCAACAATATTTTTAGCCTTAAACAAGCCCTTGTCCTTTTTCTTTAAGCTTTAGCTTCTTTTGCATAAGTAGTTGCAACGAATGTTTCAGAGGTAACTGTTCGTGGAAATTTTTATGCTCTGGACCATATTTTTGAAAAGTAGGTTTTTTTTTTGGCTCAAGAGAAAAATAATTAATGATAGGTATCTTCCACTAGAAAACATATTTTCAGTTTTTTTCCGATTTGAGAAGGTCATCTCTTTTAATTCACAGCCTACAGTTGTTTAAGCAAAAAATAAAAATCTTTCTCCTTTTCCAGCTGTTTAAACACAATCACATGTCATTTGACATTCTGTGCAGTTAGCAGGACACATGCATTCTGCAATAGTGCATTCTAAAAAGTAGAAATGGTTAGGTTCAGCAAACATGATTGTTTGTACAGTGGCATTTATTTTGTGCAATTTTGTTTTCAAAACCCCAAAAATTACCTTTTGTGTGGTGGAATAAAGGAAAGACACTAAGAAACAGGATTAATTAGCATAGTGTAGGGAGTTTTCTCCTTTTGGCATCATGCTCTTCTTTTGAATCCTTTCATTATTTTCTTTGATTTAAGGAACTGCATGTTTTCGATAGAAGTCGTTGAGTCACTAGCATTGTATTAAAGATTGTTAAATGTTTATTACTGTAGTTCATGTGAATCGTGGTTATGAGCTCATTTACCATTATTCATATGACAGGACAGAGGGCTGTAATGCTGAAAACTTTGTGGTGGGAAGTTTATTTTCTGATGGCAAATATACTAATATTGAAACTTTATTAATTTAAGGAAATAAAAACTATAATGTATCCCATTCAAACTTGGATATAATTATTGGTTTGAGCCAATTTGGCACTAGGTCTCTTCGGCTATTAATTGTCTCATATGTAACATGCACTCATAAAATCATTATAATTGTAGTTTCCTTGTAATTTATAGTTATCTGGAAAACCTGAAGAATGTTGCTGTGATGTGGAGACTGTGGATCAGATAAACAAGGAGATTTATCCAGTTGTATCTGAGCTGGTGAAGAAGAATTTCTTCAGATTCTTCCGGGTATGTGTTTCATTCTGTAACATTGAACTTTTCCTTCCTAAAAAACAACAGAAACCCTTTAAGTGGATGATATGCTACATGTACATAGAACTTATCCAAATTTCCCCAGGTGACTGTCAGCAGCTTTTACAAAGTCAAAGCTGCAAACTATAGATAATATTATTGATCAGGGTGGAGGTACATGTATTCAAAATCATTGAAAAGTATTCATTACAATCACGTGGAACCATCAGTGGAATACAATGTACAGTGTACAAGTTTGTCTAAAATGGGAGAGAGAAGATGAAAAACAAAGAATGGGATCTACTTGCGAAAGGAAATTAGGCCATGGCTTCCCTATAGTGGCTGACTTTCTTCATTTAGCCACATGACAGGGTTCTCAATTGAACATGTAACATCTGTCACGGGTGTCACTTTTAAGTGTTACAGCTTTCAGATTGTCCCCATCAAGTAATCAGTTGCGGTATTCTGGCTGAAAATAGCACAGCAGGCTGTTAAAAATTCTATTGAGAACCCCGCATGACATCAAATAATTTGCCTAGTATAAAGTTAATGATTGTTTTGTGTCCTTTTTCATATTTTTGTGATAATTTAAATTTCACCTTTGCTAGGTCAATCTCAACAAGCCTTGCCCTTTTTGGCCTGATGATGGTGCATGTGCAATAAAAGACTGCACAGTAGCTGCCTGCAAAGAAGTCAGTTCTTCAGTAATTTATGATATTAACATACATAATAATAATTAATTACTAATGATATATATGGAGTGACTCCAGTAACATGCAAATGCAGGGCTTTCCACAAATACACCTTTCTGGACTGCCACATTTCTTGCTCAGGAAAACAAGATAATTACATGTAGGGCAAGGTTTGGGCCACACTCAAATTCCGAGGATCTCATGCTGAATCAAATATTAGGAAGTTCAGGGAAGAAACCATGTTCACCAGACCATCCTTATTGCACTAACCAGATAGTAGCTACATCCAAATTTGTTCGCAATTAACCCCTGGCTCAACTCCTTATTTATATTATTGTACATTGCATTTAATTTAATTACCAACTGTTATATGCCTTTAGCCGGTTAGGACCAATACATTGTTATCAATGATGTTGTTTTTATTACCCCTGTTTTAATGTTTTGCTTGTTTCTTTGTTTTTAATATTATTGTCGTCTTAAGGAAGAACTTCCAGAAGGCATAAAATCTGGGGTAAGAGCTCATGTATTTATCTCTCTTGCAAATGCTCTTACATGTACCTTACTGTATAAGTTCCTGTTAGACAAACCTTCCAATAAACTAAAACAATAATACTGACAATCGTTATCACTATTTAACCTCAATCTGAACTTTACAGCAGGGTCATCAGCAAGCTAACGGGAGTGTTAACCGTAAAGACAATAGCCATAAAAAACGAAGTAATGATGAGGTAAAGCTGGAATTTTGTCATCTCCTTATAATTTCACAAGTAAATTTGTTTATAACTCTAAAAATTAATGATATTGAGAAATGCAGTTTTACTTAGTTTTGCACAAATGAGGGACTGTTTTCTTTGGAATAAAAGGGATAAAGTTGAAAATGTTTCTGGTCAAATGAAAATCTGTGTTGTCATAACCAAGGAGTTTATTATTGACTTCCCAGTAATTAGTTATTGTCTGGTACTCAGTACGCTTAATGTTAACAGTAATTTATTGTTCACTTCATGTATTACATAATGTACATGCCTTATTAATTTGCAGTGCAATGTGAATATCGGGCAACAGATAAATTGACTGCTTTATAAGTTACTGTACCTCTTATTTTAAATATGTCCATCACCTTAGGAGTGCTTATTATTGAAATGGCTTCCTTGAAAAACGTTAAATTTGTCTTGTGATGTGAAATGACTTACCATTGCTGTATTTAATTGTGCAATGGTCTTCTCTTTTTTTAACAGCAGAACACAGAGGAAACATGCGAGCCAACAGACAACCAAACTTTGGGTGAAATTGATAGTACTATCAGGTAAAGAGCATGGGGAATACATGCAGTGACAGTTTCAGATAGCCACCCTACTCAATTTTTGTTTTACTACAAGATCGCAGTACCACGTACTAGACATTGTAGTATTGTTTACTTTGGGGTAACAACAACTTTAATGCTGTTTTGTAGTGATGAAGATAAACATGCATTTGAAGCATGGCAAGCTCACGACGATGCTGAAGATAATTTTTGTGAACTGGATGGTAAGTCATCCCCCACAGCAATGAAAAGTAGCTTATTTTTACTTACTTACTTACTTACTTACTTACTTACTTACTTACTTACTTACTTACTTACTTACTTACTTACTTACTTACTTACTTACTTGCTTGCTTGCTTGCCTGCTTGCTTGCTTGCTTGCTTGCTTGCTTGCTTACTTACTTACTTACTTACTTACTTACTTATTTACTTACTTACTTACTTACTTACTTACTTACCTCATTACTTACTTACCTCATTAGTTACTTACCTCGTTACTTACTTACTTACTTACTTACTTACAGTAGTCCTCTTTGTGTTTCAAAACACATAAGGCCTCGATCAAAGTGCGCCATTGGCTTCTGTCGGGTGCTTGTCGTTCCAGGTGACCCCATGTCCAACTGTTCTTCTTCATCTCTTTCTCCACTGCCCTCCTCCATGTTTCTTTCGGCCTGCCTCTCTTTCTACGGCCATCAGGAGTCCACCTGAGGGCAACTCGCGGTAGTGCTGCTGGTGGCATGCGCAGCTCTTTCATCTTCTCTGTCTTCTTCGTGCCCTACTCAGCTTCAGTGAGACAACTGCCACCAGCAGGTTGTGATCACTGGCGCCAACTGCTCCTCTGTAGGCCTTTACATCTTGTAAGGAGCTTCTCCACTTTCCGTTGATCAGAATGTGGTCTATTTGGCTTTTACCGGCTCCACTGGGCGAGGTCCAAGTCGTCTTGTGGATGTGAGCTGGTGATACAGTGTATGATTATTTTTTGTTAGTCTTTGTAAGTTATCATCTAGGTCTCTTTAGTGGTTCTTGGAATAAGTGCAACCTACTGAATGATATGCCACAACAATATTATCAATATGTAAAGTTTGCAGTGCAATTTCAGGCCATCAATGTTATTTAGGGATATTGTCAGCAAAAAAGTTAGATCTGCCAAACACAGAACGGAGTGGAACCCAGCTGGTGATTCAGACATCAAGCCTAATAGAACTTGTTTGGTTGCATAAGTTCTTGCATAAGGCGTTCTTGTTTTTTCTTTTAACAACATTTAATGAAGTCAGATTTCAATCAACAGTTCACTTGGGTAGTATTTTAGCTGTTACTTCATCACTGCGATTATTAATTTTATGATTGCCTGAAAAATCTCTGACCACTATCTCACCCAGTAGGTCAGTTTCATATTCTGACGGTTGGGTTGGATCAAGCATGGAATGGAGAGTAATGCAGGGGAATCTTTTCACATGCAAATAGCTTCCCCTGCATTAGCCTCCATTTCATGCTGGATCCAATGTAACCATGAGAATACAAAACTGGCCTATTAGAGGTACTAGCGAAACTACATGTAACATTGTGACTTTCTTACAATACTTTTAAATGTGCTTACTGTGAATTGCATTAATTTTGTTTTTTTTTAGCATTGAGTTTTGGTTGACTCATTCAGTTTTGTGCATGTGTTGTGAAAGGCCTAGAAATAATTTCTTTAGTTGTGGTACATGTACGTATTCAAGAATCTGACGTGAAATGGCAGTGATTTCTTCTTTTACTATCTGTAGATGAATCATCATCGGGAATGGAATATGTAGATTTGTTGCGCAATCCCGAAAAATTCACAGGTTATGCTGGATTTTCTGCTCAAAGAATTTGGAACAACATTTACAAGGAGAACTGCTTCAAGTAAGCTAATACAGTAAATGCATCTCTAAAAAGCTGGTACCACATGTAGATGATTTTTATTCCCTTTTTACTCTGGACAATATGTCAACATAGAAACAATCCTGCTTAAAATGTGGCATGTATTTAAAAGCATTTTTTTGCCACGAGAATGCAAAATTACTAAATTTACATTTTTCAGGTTTTAAGGACAATATGAGACATTTCGCACCAATCGAGTCATAGGATTCTTTGCCCCTAAAATACAAAGTGGACAAAATTAATTTAAAAGAATACTGTAAGACTCGTTATTGAGCTGAGTTATGCAGTTCAGTGAACTGACCTTTTCATTATCACTTCTTTTTAATTGTTCACAAAGCCAATTCCAGGAAAATACACTGTAATGGGAGGATCAAACCTAAACCACTATTCTATCAAATCACCTGTTACCAGAACATTGTGCAAATAAGCAAAATATTTTTTTCCAGGCCTACCTCCCCCTATGGCAAGAGTTATGGAGTTGTAACTTCAAAAAATGTTGGAGGCAAGTTTGTAATGCTCATGTAAAGCTAAAATCAAACTTATTAGGAATGGTCCTTACTTAAGGGTTCTGGTTTTTCTGGGACATTTTCTATCCAATTGTAGGATTGACAGAATAATGGCAATAAGGTTTCCAAAATTAAGCAGCCTGCCAATCGGTGGCGTGCGCGGAGTTTCCGCACCAAAGTAACGCCTAAAGAGCATGAGTATTCTGTGTTTTCCTGGTAAACTATAGTCGCTTTATTTCGCGCAGTTTACTGTCCACAGCAGAATAAACACAATGCTCTTCAGTTCATTTCGAAGAAGAAGTCTCAGAAGGACTGGCCACCCAAATAAAAAAAGGTTTCTTTAGTTTACAATGAAACAGATCTAAATATTACATTTATAAATATATGTATTACATGGATGTTTGCACTTAACAAATGGCACGTTGCAGGGAGGGAGATCTACTGTTGGGGCATTTTCTCCCTGTGTCATATTGAAGATTTTTAAGCAGCTGGCACTTTTTCAGCTTGCAAAGGAACGAACATTGACTCTAAAGAACAGTCTTTAGAGCAAACGATGCACCAGCTCTTGTGACCTCCCTCCATGCCGGGTTATTGCAGTGGTAAGCGCACTTGCCTTCCATTATGTATCCTTGTTTCTGTTCCCTCACCAAACTTTATGGGTCCGAGGGGTTCTTCGATTTTTGATTTTGTTTGATTATCTTATCAACATCTACACCTACATGTTCCAGCACTCGGAAAAGTCCCTCTAGTCTTTGACTTGTGGCTGTTTCTGCTTAGGTGGCCTCATTACATACACCATAAGCCTTCTTGGGGACATCACACCAGGCCGGTCACTTCTAGTTTCCTTAATCGGTAGACTGAAGGAGTAATTGTTTTGTTGCTTCATTCGTTTTGTGATATTTTAAGAGGTCTCACATGTAAGTTAAGTTGTCTTTTTAAGGACGGTGCCTAGTATTGTTATTGCGCATACGTTCTGCGCATCTCCAGATACTTGGATTTCCTATCGGTGATGCTTACAAATGCAGGGGTATTTTTGCGCGGTTTAAAACTATGCAGAGAAAGTAGATCTTAGTAAGTACTCTTGGTATCCAAAAAGAAAACTGGGGGTAACCATGCATTCTTTAGAGATAACTGAGCTTCAATTTGAGGAAGAACGCCATACATTGCTTTGTATTTTAGAGCTTTATACAAATATTGTTCATGAATTATCTTTGAAAAATGCGTGCTTACGCCCAATGTTCTTTTTGGATTTCAATAACACTTGGGAAGATCTACCTTTCCTGCATAATCATAAATCGGGGCAAAAATACCTTTGAATTAGTAGGCACCGCCCTTAAGCGAGATGAAAAAATGGCCAAAAGTAATGGTCGTTCTATTACAGAGGACGCTCAACCCCTCTGATCCCCGCAGATTAAAAATGTAACTGACGCTGGGGATTTCACTTTTTTAATAAATCAACATATTTTTAACCACGTCTTGCTATTCTTACCGACTCAAACATACGTGGGTGTTTTGCACAATAAGTTAGAACAATTTATCTTCACTTAATTAACAGAAATGTGCCTCGAGAAGAGAGTATTTTACCGCATGATGTCAGGCCTTCATGCCAGCATAAATATTCATCTGTCTGCGTTGTATCTGTTCAACGGTAAGTCCAAGACTTACTAACAATATTGCTAAGTTAGTATCTCAAAAAGACTGTCAGATGAAGATCTCAATTGACGAGGAGAAACGTTCTTTAATGTAATAATTGGCAGACGTAAATGGTCTTCGAGCCATTCAAAGCGTTATAATTGAATAAGATAATGTTAATCGCGATATGTTCTCAAACAGGAATCGAAACTGTGAAGTTTGTGATCCAATAACCAGGAGTTCTGTTTTATTGGCCATACTAACGGATCACAGTTGTTTCGTCTATTAGGCATTGGGTTGATGAAACCACGATGGGGCATCAACCTTGAAGAATTCAAAAGACGGTTTGACCCCATGACTACGAATGGCGAAGGTATTTCACATCCCTTTCCACTCGCGTAGTTTACACTTGATAAAATTAATATGGTTGATTATGAGGATTTTGTTCGGTGACACGGGTACACAGAATCGAATGGCAAAGAATCCGATTTGGCCAATCACTATTTGTGATGGCTTGGGTAGGAAGAGCACTCCAATGGAGAATTAACTTTATCAGGATTTTTTCCCGGATTAAAAGTGTACATTTTTTAAAAAGATAACAAATTCCTTCAATTCGGAACTTCATAATCTAGTTCTAAAATAACGTAAATTGATTTTATTTTAAAAATACATATCTGCAAAGTCTTCCTAACATTAATGAATGAGGTGTCATTCACTAGGCAAAACTTTAAAGTTGACATTGGTTCGACAATTATACGCAGCACCAGGTTCTTGTGGCTAAAAGAAAGCAGAACAATATATTTTTACCTGCGTTGATGACTTAGCTCTCACGAGTCTACTATAGCTCAGCGGTAAAGCATTCGAACTATTAATCGGAAGTTCGGAAGTTCGAAAGTTCGATTCCTGCACAGGAGCATTCGGATAATTTTTCCGATTATGCCCGAATCACATTGAATAGATCAAATAAGTCTCTTCATTTCATTCACCGGGGTAAACATCAAACATCTCCTTCATCTCACATGTGATATAGTTTTTAAAAATGCAGAGATGCAGTATTTTTCTCGTTTGTCTGACAGGACCAACATGGCTAAAGAATCTTTACTTTGCATACACCGTTGTCCTCAGAGCCATCACTAAGGCAGCGCCATTTTGGGAACAAGAACAGTTTTATACCGGAGGCTATGATGACGATACGGAAGTCCACCAACTCGTGCAAGTTCTTTTGGCAAAGTCCAAGTATGGGACTCGTCACTGAGGAGCACATAACCCAGTAGTGCCGATCTCTCTGTCTCCGTCTCGTTTGGCCGTCGCCCATCAGTTTACTGTATTAATCTAAATTTAGAAAACGGGTCTCGCCAAATTATGGCCAATCAGATTGGGCTTGATGATGACAACTCCTGTCATTGGTCTGCAATCAAGTAACCGCACAAATCCATGGAATCATGGGTCGTGCATGGAAAAAGAACACCGCTACTTTTACACGTATTTCCCGCAATAATCAAGCAGTGGTCGTGCAAAATTTTTGCAATAGAGAGATTAAGCATCGCGTTTACGTGAAACGGCAAACGCGAAGCGGTGTCCTGCTGTTTGTCATAAAAGCGTGAAAATTATGTGATATTCTAACTCGTCTCGCTCTTTTGAAAAGTCACTTTGATACCTGCTGCTGGCACGCAGGAAATGAGCTCGTATCAAACGAGTTTGTTCGATTTTCTGCAAAGCGTAAATTTTAGTCCGACGTTTTCCGTTTGTGGTGAACGTGATGCTTAATCTCTCTAATAACGAAAAATGATGGGCCGCATTCCATCTCAGATCGACACTTCTGCGTTATGAACTTCTGCACTGAACACGTCTATTATGAGCCGGATTTCTTGGCTACTATTCGTGGTATTGTTGGCGCGGGAGGAAAATGCCGCGCGGAGAGTGGGGAGGGGTGCAGTGTCTTTCACAGCGCCCTACCCCATTCTCCGCGCCAGCAATATCTACAGCTACGCAGGCTATTTCCTGTGGTTTGAAGTCTTTTTCTTGTAGCGGAGGGTTACCTGAAAAAATTTCCTTGGGGCTGATATATTTGATAACGTATTTTCACGTTGCAGATTTACAGACAGTGTGAAAGGAATGTGCTATTCCAGGAGCCCATCCTGGAGCGTGCAACTTCCATACAGCGTCTGTGAAACGGCGTTTTCACAAGTAGGTTTATTTTTAGACTAGCCCTTCCCGCGAATTAGGTCAAAAACCAAAGTCAGTTACGGTTCGGTGACCCTATGACGTCAGCTTAATTTCTTGTAATTGGTCATCGGGCTCCTGTGGGAGTCTCATTAGCGGGAAATTCAATCTAAAAATAACCTTACTTGTGAAAACGCCGTCGCACAAGTATAGTTAAGTTGCACGGTCCGGGTGATGGGCTCCTGGCTATTCTTAAAAATGGACGTGCAGAGACTGGAGATGAGCATTGCTTTGTGTTCGTCTCGTTGACTTTGCTGTAACACCAAATATTGTCAAATTAGTTCTAAACAGGTTGCCTTTTCCAATTACCTCTTAACATAACAGATGTATTATTCAGTGCTTCATCCTTTTCATCCAGGACGTGTCCAAGCACTTTTGACGAAAAACTGATGTTTAAAGACCCAGCAAGTGCAAAGAGACTCAAAGTAAGTAAAAAGTTGCGTGCAGCCACACTTGGTATAATTCAAGACTTCTTAACCAAGTTGACTAAAACCGATTAGGAAAAAAAAGCTTTTTATAGCCAACTGTGAAGTGCCATTCCATCAAATTTATTGTTTGCCAGTCTCATTTTATTTGACCCTGTGGATAACAGGGAAATCAAAATGCATCACAATTACGTGTGTAAACGTTAGTTGCGAGATTATTTTGTTTTCGCAAAATACAATAATCTCCGTGAAACTAATTCTTTTGTTTGGCTTTTCAGGAAGAGTTCAAACTTCACTTTCGCAACGTTTCTCGTATTATGGACTGTGTGGGTTGTGACAAGTGTCGATTGTGGGGAAAGGTTCAGGTACATCTTAAATGACCATCTTTTTACAGACAATAGAGGTCTTTCGATTGGGAAAGAATAAAACCGCGAGTTTCGCTTGTGAGCACGCGCAGTAGGGACTAACAGTACAATGCGCGCGCTCAGAGCAAAAAACTCAGAGTCGCATTCATTTTCGTGTAACTGAAAAAGTTCTAAAAGTTCCTGAAGAAAATGCGCGGTCAGTGTTTAAAATAAACCAGACGTTTCGAGGGTGTTTCCTCTTCTTCAGTGGTTTCAAAAGTAACACAAGTTCTTCGTGAACTTTTAGAACTTTTTAAGAGTTATTACGCTTCGCAGTTTTCTCCTATTCTCTTGACAAGTTAACATTTTCGTGCGTTACTTTAGTAATGGTAATAGGACTGAATGGAGTCCAATTCGGTCTGTAATCAATCATAAGAGTGATAACAAAATCGGTCGACCACGCAGCGGGAGTCCGGTTTGTTTATGACGAGTATGATAAGAGCCCGAATTTGACGAGACGAAGTCCTCTTACCAATTAATCATATAAAAAATACCATTTCCGAGGAAAGAAGAAGAACCAAGCTATTGCATTTAAAAGACCTACAGAGGAGGCGTAAATTGTTTAATGTCGCTCTGAAAGAAAGAAATCCCCAATTTAGGAGTCTGTGATGGTGATTGAAACTCGAGCGAGTGGAGTCAAAATTTGGATTACGTAGCAGTTCGACGGTGGGCGGGTAAATCTCGTGCAACCATTAAATATCACGAGTGGTAAATATCACGTACAAATCAACAGGCTACAAATCAGCCGTGAAATTGTCCTGTGGACGCAATTCTCATAACAGAGGTTGATTTCAGGTTTTTTTCTGTATTTCTCCATTATGTTTCAATTTCTCATTTTTACAAGACTCTTTGAGTAGAAGTTCTTGACGGTTCTTTTTCCCCTCCTCCATGATGTTTTTTTCTTTCAATCGTTTGTTAAGTTCCCTGGTACAAGATATATTTGTATGTATGGCCCGTTTTAAACGTCGCATTTTACACGTGCCGAATCTAATGCAAATGAGCGAAAACAAGGAGTTTTTTTTTTCATTTGCATTAGATTCGGCACATTTAAAATGCTACCTTTAAAACGGGCCTATGTTATTGGAACTACCAGAAAAAACTGTAATTTTCACTTGCAGATACTGTATTTGAAATTTGACTGAAATACCACTGCTCTCAGCCAATCAAATTGCCGCAGTTTCTGGGTCAGTAGTGATTCATACCGGGATTTCGACCCGTGCATCTCTTTGGGACGCGGTTGCTCCTTTGCTGCTTTCAGATACCGACCTTCTTCTCGGTAGGCAGTGAGGGAGAGAAATGTCGGCCCCTAAAGTAAACCGTATGAGACAGTTCCATTTCTTACACACAGCTCAGTTCCGCGTAGTGAGATCGCTGGCCACAAATCCCTTGGAACCATATGACGAATTATCATTCGCGTCTCCCCATTTCTTCAACAGGTTCAAGGTTTGGGAACTGCGCTTAAAATTCTCTTTTCTGGTGGCGAATTTGACGAAGGGAAATTTGAGAAAAGCAGCCAGTTTCAGCTCAGTAGGATAGAGATTGTTAGTCTGTTTAACGCCTTCGGAAGGTAAGAAGATCTCAAGAATCAGGCCTCGCATTTGTTTGAGTTTAGCACGTGGGTCTGGAGCGTAGAAGGATTTTCTCGCGAGGGAATTAATTGCGATCCTATTTCTTCGGACTCTTGCCCTCTATGTCCTTGAAATTGAACTTCATGGGGGTGGAGGGACTTCAGTGATGACATCAAGTGTGAAAGTGCTGAAAGTTTACGTGGAAAGGAATGTTGCCCTAAGCAGCGTGTGGAAATTTTCCTCTTCATTGTTAAAAATCCTGTGTTATTTTGTTTCCTGTTCCGTTACAGATTATCAAGCAGCGTGAATTATTTACAGCAATTTAGATCAATGGAGCACGGGTAAGGGTTTTGAAGTATTTTACTGTGGTGACCGTCACGGCAACAGTATATCCGTTGGCTCGTTGGTTTTCCACAAAAAAAAATGATATTCTTGGATTTCACATGACGTCACGGCCGCCATGTTGGTGTCCCCAAACAATGAAATGGCGGCCATGTTGGTGTCCCGATCCAATCATCCGGGAATTGAAAGCGAACGTCTTCTTTTGTTTTCGTTAAAAAACATGGCTGTTGATCACGTGAGTGAAACCTAAGAATAGGGTCGGTTTAAACTGACATAGTGTTAGAACCTTGGCGTTCAGCCTTACTGTTAGTTCATAGTGTCAGCCAGAGAAAAAATATGACAGGGGCCTCAGGCAACGATTACGTCGACGAGAACGAGAGCGCAAAAAGGAAATTATTCTAATGGACAAAAACAATTTCTCTGCACGCTTCCCAAGTGCTTTTTATATTTTAGTGCGTTACTTTGCCTTCGTTCTCAAAGCATGGACATCAAATGACCAAGAATTGAGTTAATCTGGACGACGTTGGCGTAAAACATATTTTTTCACTTTTGTCTCTTACTGTCAACGACGTTTACGGCAATTTAAGTTATTTTTATTTTTTATTTTATTAACTTTGCCAGTCAAGCTGGCAGAGCGCCACAACAGTTTGCGCCAATTACTGTGGCCCCTTTTTTTACCCTCCCAACCATGATACACAACAGAAGACAGACCACAACACCGGGAACTACGTGCCCTACAAGAATCAGAAAATCATCACGATAAGAAGTCATTTTTACAAATTTCCGTCGACCACGTCGTCGTCGTGATGCAACGTTCCTATCTTTTTCACAGCCGAGCTTGCGTAGCTGTGGTTCTGTTGTTGCTACGCAACCGCTCAAAATCTCAACAGAACCGGCAGCTACGCAAGCTATGAGCATGCGCAAAGTCAGAGCTTGTTGCATGCTTCTTAAATGACTTATTTGATAGGCAACAGGGTTTTTTTAATTTCAAAAGCATTTCAACAATGTAGAAAGCGAAAAGCAGGCGTGTAAACATTCAGGTTCCTCAACAAGGTTTGAAGAGTCCCTTTGTGGGTTGGCCTTTGACTCGGATGGAAAATTTTGACACAAAATTAAATTTGAAAACGATCTAATCGGGGTGCTTAATTAGACGTTTTCCTCCAGTCGTGATGTATATCAAATGTAAAATTTTAATCTTCATTATTTTTGGCACGATGACCTTTGTTTGTTTTATCCTCTTAGAACAAGTCAATCCGTTTCATTTGTTTTTGTTGCAGGCATAGATAACAGTAAGCTGACGCGGTTGACTGGTATTTTCTCTTACCTCTGTGCGCCGGAAGAAAAATAGAACGCTTTGGTTATAAAAACCCAGTGCAGAAAAGTGTTTTCGTAGTTCAGCACCGAATGAAAATCGTACGGCCATTGCACTTGTGCGACAATGGTTAGCTTTGATTTTCGATTAATGGTAACCTTGTAACTATTTGTTTTACTGGTTTTGTTAAAATGTTAAGAGAGCTAATCACATTTTTAAAGTATCCAATCGGATGGCTAAAAGATAGCAATGTGCATGATGTTTCTATTAGGAGCATTGCTGTGGTTTTAAATAGATGTGTAAATAGTTATGTTTCTCACAATTATGTCAATTTGACTCTGGTAGTCAGTTTTAAGATAGAACTTCGTACAATAAAAATTTTCCTCACAGTGAAATTCTGAGTTTTTAAAGCAATTTGTGAGTGAATAAAGCACTGTGTTGAATACTGGAAACTTGGATAAACTTGATATTTGTTGTCGCATACAGAGTTAAAATTTAAGCAATTATAGCTTTAAGGCCTTGGTGGACGGGGGTCCTTGTTCTTTTAAAAAAGGCTTGTTTTCCCGTGCTCCAAGCTTGTTCTCAGCTTTTTGATCCCTAAATGGTTTTTGTTCCCCTGTTCAAATTATCCATATTCCTTTATTCCCCAAAACCCCTGTGAGGGCGTCAGCTTTCATTTGTCCTTGACGCACAGCTAACTCCCAGACCCTCAGAGGACTGCCTTCCCCAGACGCATGCAGTTTTTGAAAACTGTGCTCCGTTGTTTCCGTTAACTGGCGGCCAAAATGCATTCGTTTGGTTATTTGCTAATTAGGCGCACTAGCCTCGCTCTCAAGGTACATTTCTTTTGTATTTTATCCTTGAAAACGAGGCTAGTGAGTCTAATTAGCACATGAACAAAAGAATGTTTTTTTGGCCGCTATTTATTAATTTTTTTTTTTTATATTTAATTTTTTTTTGGCCGCCATTTATGCATTCGGTCTATATAATTGTTTTGTGTCTGGTGTTTTCGGAGAGAGTCACGAAAGCCGTTTTTCTAGGTAGTAGCCTTCTTGGGGTAACAAGAAACAGCTAGCTTTTAATCGCTCATATAGCGTATGCACTCGACGTAACAGCAACGATATTGACAGGAGCCGCGCAGCTTTGATACAGTGTCAAACATCAATTCCCTTAAAATTGAACTCCACTCTTGAAGCCTTGTTTTCACTAGCGATGCAAGCACAAGCAGAAGTCGCTTATGCGATCGACACGGTGCCCGCCATTTCGTTCAAATGCTCAGACGAGGGGAATCTGGAACGAGTGCTTTGATTGGCCAGACGTAGCAAAAAAACGACCTCATTCATAATGGCGACCAAATAAAATATTCTTTTGTTTTAATGCTGATAAGCCTTTCTGGCCTCGCTGCGACAAGCAAATTTCAAACGAATATTGGTTTCAAAATGAAGGCAGTAGATCTAATGTACATAAATACAAAAGAATGTAAAAGTGGTCTATGCTGCGTTTCGTTTTCATACAACTCAAGCATAAAGCGCAAGCACGAGGAATTGGCGCCTATGGTCCCGTACCGGAACGGATAAAAGTTCACTGTTCCTTTACAAAAATGATTGGAACCGTTCCACCTTTTATTGGACCCGTGCCATTTTTCCTCTGTTGTGTAAACGCGCCTTTAGTTTCATATTTTGATGCGCCACGGGGATGTCACGCTGTTTTAACGACTCATGCGAAATCCAAAGAACAGCAGTCAGACCAAAATTGGAGTGCAGAACTATGACAATACAAAAAAGTACAGAAACGTTTCGCACACTTAATTAGCATAATAGGGTGTATTGGACTGATAAAGATAATGGAGCATTTGCCATCTTGAAAACGACGGACTCATAGTAACTCATAACAAAAGCGAATTTAATTTTCTGAAATGATGTTGCAATCTAGACAATAAAAGTTCACATTTAGCGTATTGTTATCGGGACCCGTGATAAGTTTCATGACCTATTACCGACGTCATTAACTCAAAATTTGCAATCAATTGTTTCAAATGTTTATATTTGACAGTTGCTACGGTAATTCCGAAGCGATATCACTCGATAATTTTCACTCGATACACGTAAACTACGTTTTGAATATTTGTGCACCAAAACAAAATTCGTCTATGTGAAAAAGGATTAGTATAAAGCTGCCCAGATTAACTGAAGTGTTTTTACGGTGTCAATCGCACACCCTGCCACTTACAAGAACCCAAAAATCTAGGTGAGCGTTCTTTGTCGTTGTGCCTTGCAATTATTTTAATATTCAAAATACATACAAAGCACCGAACTTTTAAAGGACCGTCTTTTCAAACATTGTCAATTACATATTGTCTGCTCAGTGTTTTTTTTTTTTGAGAAAGCAAAAAATCCGCGAAATATTTACGTTGTTGAGACAGCTTTATATATCGTCAGACGCGAACTGATGCATTGTTCGAGACCTCTTCGCTTGGTCACGCGTATTGCACTAAAATTAAATCGCTAATTCTCTTCAACAGCTCAGAGTCCAACCAAGTTCTTCTCGTCTAAACCTGACAAGGCGATCGTCACGTCAATATGACAAACAAACGTATTAATCCCCAAGGAAGCAGCGGTGAAGTTGACAAGGGTCCTTCAAAGATTATCAAGTACATCTTATTCTTCGTAAACGTACTCTTTTGGTTCTTAAGTGTTATCGTCCTTGGCATCGGTGTTTATGTAATGGTGGAAAAACGAGACGTATACAGCAGGTTAAGTGACTTGTACTACGATCCAGCGGTAATATTTGTTGCTTTCGGTGGATTTATGTTTATCGTTACTTTCACCGGTTGCCTCGGCGCACTGCGCGAAAATAGTTGTCTTCTGTGTTTTTATGCTGGAATTATCGCAGTTCTTCTGATCCTTGAAACTGTCTGTGGAATCATCGGTTTTGTCAACAGCACAAAAGTGGAGGAAACTGTCGACGAAAAGCTCCAAAATGCCATTGTGCTTTATCGAGACCCAACGAAGCAAGATCTTCATTTCGTTATTGATACAGCTCAGTCGGAGTTAGGATGTTGTGGATCCAGGGATTACACCGATTGGGAAGCAAATATCTACTTTAACTGCAGCGCACCTTCTGTATCGTCATGTGGAGTTCCTTTCTCTTGTTGCAAGACAGAGGAGATTCGCGAGAATCGCCAATGTGGCTACGGAGTGGACAAATTAAGTGTCGCCGAGAGAGAGCAAAGGATTTCTACACAGGGATGTCTCACAAAATCTGTTGCTTTCTTCAAGGACAACCTGGCACTGATAGGCGGGCTGTCATTCGCAATAATTGTATTGCAACTGCTATCTGTATGCATGGCAATATTGTTCAGATCACAAATCCTCCTGATCAAACAGGGTTATAGCCGCCAGTAGTTCTTTTGAATCAAAATCTTTTCCTGCCAACAGGAATCCAGACTTTCCTAAACAAGCCTTTGTGGGCTCCATATATTTTAAAACGTGTTAGGATTTGTGCTTTACTTTTCAGATGCTAATTTGTTAACAAAACACAGCATCCTTAGTTAAAGAAACTGCCCCAATCACATTCTTGAATTTGTATAAATAATTTTTATGCTTTAAAGAGATCCTTTCTTTGTTTTGATGCGTTCGAGGACATAAAGTGCGTTTCAGACACAAACAAGCAGTTGTGAAGTGTTCCACACAAAAAGGTCCACTTCTTTTCATATCATTTTTAAACAAAAGTGGCGATGGTTATGTGCTTCGTTCCTCAAAAGCTTTCGAGTAACGAGTTTGAGGTTGACCAAAGCGGCTCTACATTCTGATACACTAGGGCGAACATCAGGACCATCGGCTGCAGTAGCAGCATCATCGTCATCATCATCATTCTCGTCATCATCGTCATCTTCATCATCTTCATCATCATCATCATCATCTTCGTCATCTTCATCATCATCCTCCTCATCCTCGTCATCATCATCTTCATGGTCATCTTCATCCTCGTCATCATCATCAGGGTGTTTATGCTAACGTTATCACTGTTTGTGTTGATCCAACGTAATGCATAGATCCTTACACGGCATTGCAGTCGTTAGTGTTAAATGTTTACCATCGTCATCGTCATCGTCATCCGGAAGTAATTAACAATTATTCCATAAGCGCGCGTTGGATATGAGATGGTAAATAGCCAACGAGGCGCGTAGCGCCGAGTTGGCTATAACCAGTCTCATATCCAACAAGCGCGAATGGAATAATTGTTTTATTAAATTCAAGTTTAGAAAGTAAGAAATACGAGCGAAAAAAGCGAGCAAATCCGAGCGAAATCGAAAAAAACTTGATATTAAAGACCTGATGCGATGTTGTGTAAAGACCTTGTGGTCAGATAGACGCAGGCCCATCACAAAAACATTTCTTACCTTTTCGCGTACTTCTAAACGTCGGGTTTGATCCAAACTTTCCACAAAAACGTATTTTTTTTGCTTTATTCAGAAAGAAACTTCGCTTTCCGGCGAAAAAGTTTTTTAAGCTTAGCAACGCTTAGCGCAATCATTTACCATGTAAGGTCAAACTAAGGTATGAGCTGATAACAGAGACTGAGTGAATCAGAGCATAAGAAATGCATTAACCGAGGTTGAAAATGTAATAATTGGTACTATAAAACGTTTATACCACAAATTCTTTATCATGGAAGATACACGATCTTCATACTTTTGAACCGCCGATATGAAAGGATTGTATGAACGAATGATCGTCGCTGGAAGTGGAACAACTAAAGCACCGTTGAGAGGAAGCGTTTTAGGGAATATGCCACGAAAGATGACACCAAACATGCCAAAAAGTAGAATGAAACATTGCAATAACCACTTTAAACTGTTGAACAACGTAAAAGAAATAGCGCAAAAGGAAAGAGTAGCATGGATGGACAAATGGACAAGATTGAAACGGATTGCATTTGGGTAATCTTGAAAAAAAGACGGCCCAACGGCCCAAGTTTATGGCAAATCGCCTGGATAAAGGCCGTTTTTGCTCAGAATCATCTTGTTTCTGATGTAACGATAATTTTATGAGTAAATGAATTCCATATTACCATTTTCGAGTTTTAAACTCGTGATTAACTTTAGAAAGATTTCCGCGAAACACTTTAAAATAACGTGACATTTAGCCAAGCCTGATTCCAGGGATTCGGGATACTACTCCACCCGCCATTGAGCCATTGAACCAACTGGAAGCTGGTCAATTCTCGGTTTTCAAATGACGTCACGACCGCCATGTTGGTGCCCCTAAACAAAGAAAAGGCGGCCATGTTGGTGCTCCGACCAAATCCTCCGGGAATTTAACTCTATTATTATGCAAACGCTTCCTTTTGTTTTCGTTGAAAAACATGGCTGTTGATCACGTGCGTGAAAACCAGCAATTGTGAGCTCACATCACATCCCGCCAGAGGTGATAGTTGGGAGTTTAAGAAACCACGACGACTGCGGTAACGACAACACCAAAAATCAGTAATATTACTGGCTAAAAGAACCAAAATGATCGCTGCACGTGCGGCACGCGTTTTTTCAACATTTCTCTGCCGTACTCGTCAAAACTACTACGTGAAACGACCAAATTTAAAGTGCTACTGTGATCAAAAAAATCACTTCCCTTTTTTCTTTCAGATATAGCTTAACACTTGACTGGCAAAAAGACTGTTTTCTTTAAGCGTGAGTTTTAGATTTCACGGTCCGCCATTACTCACCTTCCAAACTGACCGATTGGATCTCAGAGGGTTAGATCTAGGGAAAAGTGACGTCATTGACTCACTAGCTTAAAATTTCAGAGTGCAAACGCAGTTTATTATATGTGCAAAACACAAGTTTAAAAGTCTGAAAGCCCGAAACTCCCGTGCTGCATATTAATTCAGCCGCGAACACGCATTGCCTTTCTTAAACCATTGAGTCTTTGACGTCATCTTCTCCTCGATCCAGCTCTCTCAAGATTTTAAAGTTAGTATTAATAGCGGACCAATAAATTCGAAATAAATGGGAAATTTTCAATTAAAATAAACAGGTATCTTTTTTTTCCTCACTGTTTAGTTAAATAGTTTTGAGATCCGGAAAATAAAAAAACGATTTTTTGGTCATAGAAGCACTGAGGTTTTGACGACAACGTGGACAAACTACAGTGAATCTTTCAATCTCATTCTTCACTTCAAATCCGTCCGTACCAATTCAGTTATAGGACACTTCGCCCATATTGAATAATATAAACAAGATGGAATAATCATGAAATACTTAGAATAGCTCATACTTATATTTTGAAGTAACGTTTTTGTGACCGTAGCCGTCCTGGTTTCTTAAACTCCCGAGTATCACAGACGATACGGATGAAAATCACATTTTCTATCAGCTCCCGGTATGTAACTCTCACAAAACTACGAAGTTTAACTAGCAGACACGGAGAAACGCAATACAACGAGTTGCCTTTATTCACGTGTTTGTGAAAGCAAGTATTTGCTTAATTTGACAGTACACAAATGGCGTACATAGGAAATCTCAGAATAACAAACCGGTATTAAATGCTGAGCATTAACGCGTTTGTTTTCTATCAAGATTTGTTTCTTTTATAATGAAGACAATTGATCTCATGTGTTGCCTGTAAAAAACGGCCATTTTAGTGACTGCGGCCATTCAACTCTTGGAGACAAGACCTGATGTCTCCCTGACCAAGGGTATTACACCTCTAGTCTTGTCTTAAAGACGAATTATCACACGCCAACCCGTCCAAGTGACTGGTCAGTCTTTGGATTTGCAGTGATTGCTTGCACAGCCACTATAGCTTCGTTTATCCTGGTCTGGAGTTCCCTTAGCTCTGTCAAGTGTAATAAGCGGATTATTTTAGCTGCTTCGTTTATTGCCGAGTCTGCAATAAGAACAAAAGAGACAAGCCGGTTTTAAATCCGTAGACTGTTGCATCGGTTTTTCGATACACTGTCTAGTAATTTGCCAAAAACTGAGATTTGCTCGCACATTTATTCCCTCTCTCGGCGCTGGTTGCCTGTGAAGGTTATCGTTATCTGATTGGTTCACTTGACTGTCCAAGTGCGTTGTAATTACCTGAACAACTTCCCTTGGTTGTTGTCTTAAAGTAAAGGTTAAGCACCTTTTCATCCTTCATCAATGCATTCCTTTTTCAGTCTTTTATAACCTGAGTATCAGGCCTTTCTTAGCAAAGAAAAAACAAGAAAAAGAAAAGAAAAGCCTGATACTCAGGTTAAGTCTTTTAACGCTTAAAAACATACCTCCAGAATCGAATCCCAACTTGACCTGGTTAAGAGGGATGATATCTACCTTTTTACCCTGAAAACGATAAGTCAACCGAGCATAAAAAAAAACGAAGCACTAAAACAGTCGTTTTCACCCTCGAATGATATATGAAACCAAGAGTGAATTGGGTGGGTGTTCTTCTATCAATTTACGGTCTTGCCCCTGCCAGTAACATATGGAGTTATTTTTAGATACACTTTACGCACGAAAACAAACAAAGGGCCTCCACTCTAACCAATCAGGAGAAGCCATGTCACGCGTTACTCCTTCTGCCATGTTTTTTCAGGGACGTGACACGTAAAATTATTTCCGTGGGAATGGGTATTCTAAAAATAGACTCATTTGTGACTGTGGTGGGGAGCCCACCCATGCCTTAACAACACTCTAATTTAATTCACTTTTTGATTAAACCGACGCTTGAAAAACTGAATTCAGGTCTCAAGCATTAATCAATAACTAAACTTTTCGTGGGTAACGAATTCTCCACATCAGAGTTGCATCACATTATGTCCGATTGTGACCCTAAGCCTTGGTCCAGCCGAGGGGGAGGAGGAAGGAATTTTAAACCCATCACCTCCCTCCACAGTCGTCAGATTCTTAACCAAATTAAGCCAACCACTACAAACCAAATTCACCTTTATCACTGGGCGGCCATTTTGGAGTCCTTAAGGAATAAAGGCTTTGTCTTTGCATTGTCTTTGCCCGTCTAGCCTCACATTGAATGAGAGGTTCAACGGGCAAAATCTTTTGTTTGGACATTGAGTGATATGGGTCTATGATATTCACCGTTGACATCTTGCCTGAATATCCCAGGGATGGATATGCACCCCATCCAGGAGGGAATATTAAAGACTGCTAGGAATAACGCACCCTGATAAAAGAGGATACTTACAGATTTTTTACCAGATTTTGGACTTTCTTGTGACAGTTTCCCCTCAATGAGAGAACGAACAGCCTTGAAAATTGATTTGTACGACAAACATTAGAGGACTTGAATCATAAAAGAAAGCTCTAAACATGAAAGACAAGCTATGCAATCATTCCACTTTCAAATACCACAAAAGAAGGTTTGCAACCAATCTCTAGACACACAAAATAATAACAATGATGTGATATACAATTGCTGGTGGACGAACAAAAGGAGCTAATGAAAGAACGTCGATTTTGCTTTCGTCCACCAATATCGTAGCAATGATGTAACATGGAAACCGCCAAGAGGTGGTCATGCAGACACCAACAACACTGCTCTCATGCAGACATTTCCTCCATTACCTGCATTTGTACATTACACCATTTGCTGTTTGTATCTTCAGAGCAAAGCTCTTATAGTTTGATGATCACTGGAATGGGTGAGGCTGGTATTCACTTTTATATCTTTTGCAAAACCAAAATTTTACGCTCGCATTTCCCATTCGCCGCAAACTTTATGCTTAATTAATTTTCTTTAATACAAAGCACTGAAGAAGGGGGACCCTCTTCATGTGAATGGGGCGGGGATGCTCATTGGAAATTTTGAATTAAACCCTAAATGAGACCAATCTGGGGGTGTCCCGGGCCTTTTTTGGCCCCTAAAAGAGATCATAAAATTATTTCAAACATATTAAAGGCCCAATTTCAACCGACAGGCGTTGCGTGCCATGGAACAATTTTCATATATACATGTATGAAAATCCCACCAGAGCTGAAATTCATCACATCAGATAATAATAAGTAATAGATATAATAATGATAAGCAAAAACAAACAGTCAAAAAGCCTGTCAGTTGAAGGTAAAGTAAAGTAAAAGTAAAGTAACCATATTTAACATCGATAACTCGTAACAGTAATTCAACTGACAAACCTGAGGTCGACGGTGCGCTCATTTTACTCCCCCCACTCCATCAGTGCTCCGTTTTACGGGTATTTAAAGCTACTTAGCTACACGGAAAGGAAAGAAGTCAAAACAAGGATGCGAGATCCGGGAATCGAACTCAGGACCTCTTGCACCATGGCCGCACACTAACCGACTGTGCCACCCTTGCTCCTGTGGTGGGTCTTAAACTATATTTTTTAAATGAATCTTTGCATGCAAATTAATATGTATTTGCCCCCTGGGCATCCCATAATAGCTATTTGAAACAATAGAAATCAAAATGGCCTCCGTATCTGCAAAAAGGTCTATTAATACCTAAATTACCTGTAGGAGAACAAAGTGGTCAGGGTGGTGGGGTAAATTAAGCAGTTTAGACAAAGACGTCACTCCAGCCTTGAGATCCGGATTGTCGACTGCAAAGCAATAATGCAACCAAATCAGATAATTAATGGAATAGCATGATACTGTCAGACGTAACCTTTGTCTCCAAACCAGAGCAATATTGGCTGCTGGAACAAAGAAATTAGGTTAACCCTTTGACGTCCAAACCAGCCTAAACCAGCCAGACTTAGTATTCTACTCTGTCTAATGCCTGATGATTTTACTCATCAATGGGGAGCGCCTGGGAGTCAATGGGTTAAAGAAAATCACTGATAAATACCCCTAAAGTAGTCAATTTACTTTGATTAAAATCATTTGATAAAACTAAATTCTGGTAATTCTGTCACAAATCGATCCAGTTTCCTTCAGTTGGAAACTAATTCCTTTAACTCTCAGAACAACACTATTTGAAGGGATGATCCAATTCATGACCATTCCATACACCATAATAACCATGACACAACGGAAGACACTGGATACTAATAGCAAGCAGAATGCCCCAAAGAATTGAAACATGTCTTTTTCTGTACTGACAGTACAAAATACCTGAGAGATTAATAAGACTGTCATCAAGAGATGATTTGTCTCCTCCTTGTTGTTTTTCGTCTTTTTGTCCCGTGCTGTTGTACTTTTCAACTATACACGTAAAAACAAGTAAAAAATATGTCAACAAAAATGGAATTTAAAAGTTATTTGATGACCGCCCATTAGATATGAGTTGGCTGTAAACACTTTCCTCATCTTTGCTTTGCACACACCCACAGGTCGATATGTAGAAAACAAAGACCCCGTGGTAATTTACCTGAAATGACTCACCCCCCAAGGTAAACAACAAGAAAAGAAAAATAGGACTGATGTGTTTTACCACTTACTGTTTTATAACCTGAGGGGTGGTGGGGAAAGGCTCTTTGTTTTCTAAGCCTTTGATCACCATTTTCATACAACCAAAGATGAAGGAAAAGAGCTGGGTGGACATATAGTATCTTGTAAGCCTACAGATTAGCAATTATAATACTTTACAGTTTATTAAATGTTTGACATAGTGGAAAAATAAACTGTCTGATTCATTAATAAATTCAGAACTTCCAATGTTGTATCATCATCATCATCATAACTTGAATGAATAAAATGATAGAAAACAACAAATTAACCAAACCATTTTCTGCATATTCAAGCCTGACAGCATGTGCCAGCAGCCAATCTAGTACACTCAGTTTCTGCGAGATGTTCACTGGACACGTCAAGTCATCTAAGTACTTAAAAGAAAAAAGCTCTTTAAACACCTAACCATGTGATGCAAAACTACTTTAGAATATCTTTGGATGTTGTCCTTCAGTAGCATTTTGACTAAAAGAAAAAAAAAACTAATGTGGCCTTGAACTACTTTAAAATACTAAAATAGTAATAGTTTTAGTATTTTACCACAATTGCTTGTAATCTTGCAATCTGATTGGCTAATTTGCCGTTGCCGATAAGAGTCTAGACAGTGTTGTACGCGTCATGCTCGCGTCAATTTGTCACGCAATATAATAGCCAATCAGGAACGCCCATTTTGGGAAATAAACCAATCACATTGCGAGAAAGTTATAGACAATGCTTGCTCTTTCTTAGTGATATGGTTGGGTGGGTATAGCAGGTCCATATCAGCTGATAGCTGTCAAAACGTCAACCTGCTTAAACAAATAAATAACAAACAAACAATTTTGGTCACGCTATGAAATAAAAACTTTCCTTAGCGTTGAATGTTGTGGTAAAAAAAAAAAAAACAAATCAAAAGTGGTTCAGCATTGTCTATACTCTTATCGACAATGATATTCGTCATCACAGTCCACAACATTTTAACCACTGTGATGACGAATATAATTGTTGATAAGAGTATAGACAACGCTGAACCACTTTCGCTTTTGTTAATAATTTTACAGTAGTTCAAGGCCACATTAGTATTTTTATTCTTTTACTGTAAAGTCATTAGAGCAAAGAAAATACATATAAATAATGCAATTTAAGCAATCAAGTCAACCATCAGAATAAACCCACTGCATTGAAATCCTGAGGAGTTTGATAAGAAATTCTGGAAAGTCATTAGGTGAATTAGCCCCCATGAAGCTAAAACAGATGCAACTCTCTTTCAAGCATTTCTATGATTAGTTACAGTAGGCTGGTCTATGATCTGGTCAAATACTTTGACCATTTTTTTAAGAGTAGCTCAATGCACTTAACTGTATAGTGAATACCCTGAAAATGCAAACATTTGTTTTAAATCATGTACGGAAAGTTTTCAACAAAGACTCTTAAATATAAAAGGGAAATTTTCTTTCCACCACAGCATCCAAGGCTCAAGGCACGGTATTAAAGTTAAAGACAGGGAAAACTGTTGTACAAAAAATACAGATTATCAAGTGTATTCCCGAAATTCCCAAAAAGATGGGGTTTTGCTCAGAAAAGATGCAAACAAAATCTACACAAGTACAACATTAACAAGAAGTCAAGGTAAGAAGTGTGTACCTTTCTTAATGCTTTTAGCCATCCACTGTTCTTTATATCTCTAAGTTGTTCTCGTTCCTCAATTTTGTATAGCCTAATTTTCTGATCCTCCAACCAAACTACTAGATTCCTTACTTCTTCTTCATCTAAATCAAACGAGATAACAAAAATGGAAATTTACAAATGCCTATTCCATCATACTGTAGTGGGCAAAGATTTTGCAGTGAATTAATATCAAAGAGCAACTTTAACTTTAAAGTCTATTCTCTTCAGAGTTACCAAGCAGTAACTGAACAAAACTTGGACCCTTAATATTTAAAGTGGAGTTTTACTGTTAAGGGTTGGGCCATTACAAACTTAAGCCCTTGATATGACTGGATTAAGAATGCATTGTGTGTGATTGTCCATCAGTAAACAGCACATTAATTTAGGGCACTTGGACTCTAAAACTCATGCTTTGCAGACCTAATGAGTCACGTTTACCTGCTAAAGTTTGACCATAAACCATAGAGCCCTGATATTCACTCTCTCCTCAATCCAGCATTTCAATAATTTACAGATAACCCTCAGTTTTAAAGGACGGCTTTAACTGACCATTAAATTTCACTAAAAATGACCTGTCTTCTGCTTACAAAGTAAAATGACTTTGAAAGCATAGGAAATTAAATAAAAAGGAGTGTCTCTCTTTTGTATACGTGGCTATTTTCTGTAAGACATTTCAAATCATACTAATACTATTCAAAACAAGACAAAAGTGTCTAATAAACAAAATATTTGGAACAAATGGTCATGGAAGCGACCAAGAACACCGATATTTTGTTTGTGACCTTAACACAGACATTTTGCTCTGAAGATTCTGAACGGCAGTCTATTGTATTCTCTCTAAAAATAGGGTAATCTTTGCTTAACTTCCAGCGCGCAATTTTGTTGCGTTTCTCCCATGGCTTGCATATCAACAAATGCTTATTAAACGAAAGCGCTACTAACAAGAAAAGCAACAAAAATTATAATACAGCTATACAACTAATTACAGTAAAGTTAATCGGTACAACAGTCATTCAATGCCGTTAACTTTGGAAAGACTTGAGCACATGGCATGTCGCAGTGTAGTTAAGAACAGCATTCACGAGCAAAATGTTTTTTTGTTTGTTTGTTTCGAAAATGTGAAATTATATACATACTGTGTACATCGAAACCTTCCGGATTATGATGCCCCAAAGCCTTGAGCTTTCGGCGGTACATTATAAAATCCGAAATCTCAAGAAAAGTTCAGCTGTAAAAAATATGAAATCTGCCAGGCAGTGCAGATTTTACCAAGGGACTGGGACTGGGATAGTAGTTGTCATCGCGGGCTCTTAATAAATGGCGGACATCAGTTTGTCTGCGTAAAATTAATTGTCAATTTACTGATATTTATTTTACCCTATGGGCAAACGTGTCACCGATACACAAGGTGGCACAACCTATTTTCGTGATTAAATAACAAAAGATGCAAATTTGGAGACATTTTTCTAATTGTGCCATTGTCTCTGAAGTGGTTTCCTTTTCCACGTGTGCTCGATGTACCTTTGGGGTTGTTGCTCATTCATTTAGAGCTCGAGATCTTCACACAGATCGAGTGGACCCATCTGAAGTATGGTTTGACGTGAATAACCTGGAATCAATGAAACGTCAGGATTTGCAGGCACTTTGCAAGAAATGTGGTCTAAAAGCCAACAGCAAAACAACTAAGTTGAAAAGTGATTTAAGAGACTTTTATGTGCAGCATGTCACTGATTCGTCCTCTATCCTTCACTATCCGTTCATTGTTCCAGATAAGGTACCGTCACCAACACCAAGCAAATCGAAGAGGAAATCTTTTATTCCAAGCGGATCTGTTCCAGACAGGAACCAAAGCTTGTTTTGCCAAGTAGAACCTCCAAGCCATTGGATAAGTGGAGAGATGGGGAAGCTCAGTATGGTTGTTAAATCAAAGGGGATACTGTGTAAAACTGTTGGGGAATATAAGGGTAATAATATAGAAGAAACTAAAGGTGACAGCCCTATGAGTAACAGAGATACATACTTAACAAAAAGTGCAAGTGTCTCAGCTGTTTTGAATAGCACTTCCAACAAATTATACATGATCAGCCGTTGGCAGAAACAGCAAATCGAAAATATGGGGAAAGAAAAATTTGCGGAATACAGGAAAACACTGTCAAATAGTGGGCTCAAATTCCACTCAGCTATTCAAGACATTTTGCAAGGTGAGGCTAATGAAAGTGATCATTTCCCAAACCTGATTTCTGGATTGATCCAAAGTGTAGCTAAAACAGAGATTTTAAGTAGTCTTAAGAAGCGCAAAATAATTGCTACTGAAGAGTATGTAACACACTCTTTTATTGGTTACTCTGGTACATTTGATGCTCTAGCTATATATGATGGAGTACCCTGTGTAATTGAATGGAAAACATCACAGAAGCATAAACCTTCCCTGGAAAGCTGCTATGATGCTCCATTGCAAGTTGTAGCTTATGCAGGAGCAATTAACTCGCATCCAGTTATGCGAATTCCTGTTACAAATTGCATGATTGTTATTGCTCATCATGATGGCTCAAAAGCTGACATTCATTGGATGGATCTTCAGACTTGTGAAAAATTATGGCGGAACTGGTTGCTCAAAGTTTTAAAGTACAAGAGAATTACTGAAGGTCCAAAGCAAAATGATTAAATGCAATTGCTATATTTTTGCTAATAAAATATTAACTGTGTTTGAATTGGTAATATAACGGTGTACCATTCCACAGATGCAACAGATCATTTCATTTGCAACACATATTGTCATGAAAACCAATAGGCAAGCACTTATAAAATACTCCTCCCATTCCTTTTGTTCAGAGAGTCATGGCTATGATACAATCACAGAGAGTAGAAGCTCTAGAATCTGGGGTGGTATCATTCTTGCTGTAAAGAAGAATAAACTACTTTTAGTATCACCCAACTAGTGGACTAATGCAAATCCTGCATTTTGATTGGCTACGCTACTAGAGGACTATTAGTAATAGTCCTCGAGTAGCGAAAAGTGTGACGTTTTCTTTTGTTTTATTCCCAAATAAATATTTCTTCAACTTGCATTTGCTAACTTTTTTATGACCTTTTCTGTCCAAGTTGGGTGATACTAAAACAATTAGACCCTTCTCCCTCAAGGGCTACGGGTCTAATTTTTAAGTATTATATGGCAAGCAATTTTCAGGCTAAATGGAGCATTCCGATTGGCTGCGTTTTAGTCGGGATTTTACAGTACAGACCATTACCATGGAAACAGACCACTTCTGTATTTTTTTTCTCTCCCGGGAAATTCAAGTTGAGCGAAACAAAAAAAGTTATAAAAAAGTGGACTTTTTTTTCAACACAACATTACAATAATTTATTATTATAGTAAGCAGAATTTAGTTTGACTCCGATTTTTCCAGCAAATCAGAGATGTGCCAGTTCTTCGAAAAACGTGGCTATCCTGTCTCTGTGGTCAAAGCGGGCCATCATCGCGCCCAACAATTTGATCGACAGTCATCACTACAAACGTCACAGAAAGATAAGAATGACAGAATTCCATTCACCTTCACTTTCCATCCTCATAATCACGCAGTCAAAAGTATCATTCTTAATAATTTTAAATTACCCCAAAATGATCCCGAGACTGGTAGAATCTTTTCGCAACCTTCACTTATTTCATTCAAACGCGACAAAAACGTAGGCAACTTTTAGTTAGAAGCGCGCTCAAAACGCTTAACGAGCAACCCGGCACTTTCAAATGCGCGCGCTCACGATGTAAAACTTGTCTTTTCATTGTTAACACTAGCAAGATATCGGGACCTAAGCGATCTGTTACGATCACCGATCGTTTCACATGTACCTCCGCAAATGTCATTTTTTGCATAACCTGTACCTTATGCAATAAATTATACATTGGCGAGACAGGTAGCCGACTAGGTGACCGATTCCGAGAACACCTTCGCGATGTTGAGAAGAATGACAAGGATGCATCTAAGCCAGTCGCTCGTCATTTTAATCTCCCTAGCCACTCCAAAAAACACATGGCTATCTGCGGCCTTTCCCTACAGCTAGGTACGACAGAAAGCCGCAAGAATCTGGAACAAAAATTCATCTTCGAAATCGGCACCCTTAATCCTCACAGTATTAAAGGAACTGTCACGAGAAGCGCATGCGCTAGCGTCTTGTGAAAACTTGAAAAGTGTTAGGTCAACTTTTTTCAAGTTGAATCGACAAATTCATAATGGTGTCCACTGGAGAGGGCCATGGTGGACAAAGGAGAAACTCCGGCGAATATACGTGACTCAAGCGTGAATCCATGATGGCGGCTAGAATTTTCCGTGGGCTCGAGAGCAAACAAACTCGAGCATGCGCAGTGCCTTTAACGAACGATTTTCATTCAACTAATATATTCCTATTTTTCACGGTGCCATGTTACCACCAATAGCGTACTCCTACTCTGCTATAAAAACTACACGTAACCCACAATTCCTCGATTCGTTCTGACGAAGGGCCAACGCTCGAAACGTCAGCTTTTAGAATCTCTGTACGGTGGCCAATTTACATTATCAACTCCGTTGATAAAACCAAATTTTTGTATACAATTTTCCACATATTTGCAGTCAATCGTGTGGGAATGTTTTATTCTCAAGCATAATAGGTAAATTTTAGGGGCTACAGGGGATTTTTTTTCAGTTTTGAACCTCTTTAAATCCAAGAGCCCAAGGAATTAATTCAGGCAATAGTATGGCGCAGGAAACTGAGGAAATACGATTTTCCTTGTTTCTCGTTCTCCAACTCAAGATTTTGTTCTCTTCAAATCACTATTTACCTTAAAACATGTCAGGTTAGAATCAGATGGCAGTGTCATCCGCTTATGATAAGCTAAACGTCTTGTCTGTTTTTGTTTTTACTTAGTCACGTTCCGTAGGCACCTAGTCCTGTCATATTTAAGAAAATGTTCTATAAACCGCAAAATGAACTTCAATTTTCTTGAAACATCGACCCCACTGGTAATAATTGCCTTGACTTTTCGCTATTAAGGTTAAGTCATAAGCTTTGCATTTTGTAATCGGAAAGCAGTCAGGACGGAACAAATTCCCTTTTGTACTTGCTTCCTCTGAGTTTGTTTTTCGCGCGGATTCGGAGACAGGTGCCGGTATCTGAGTTGTCGACATTTCTATCCGTCTGATGTTTTCTATCCTTTTGTCACTTTTCTAGAGCTGTCTAAAAAAGGCTATTGTTTTGGAATTTCTTTTGAATTTACACAGTCGTAGACAGGATATTTTGCTCAAAAACTTACTGAAAGGCCTCGGTCGTTAAATTGAATTGCCATCACAAGTGAGCGTCGAAGATTAGGCCCGTTTTAAACGTCGCATTTTACATGTGCCGAAACTAATGCAAATGAGCGAAAACAATAGATTTTTCTCATTTGCATTAAATTCGGTTCATGTAAAATGCGACGTTTAAAACGGGCCCTACTATAGGAGTGTGACTCAACCCACCATAATCACGCTGGAATTTCACATAGAATACTGCAGTGTATACAGCGCCACGAAATAATCTCTGCCGGACGATAAAAATAAATGTCTCAAACTTTCGCGAGTATCCTCGCTCAGAGAAAATTCAACTTAACAATTAGGCGTAAGAATCAAATATACAGGCTTCAACCCCTCTCTTGCTTCTTAACCTGCTAAAGTTCCAGTCTACCCTAACCCTAATACATGTATTTAATTGACCACTCCACTCAAGAGACCTTTCGGAAAAATAAAGCAAGCATGTGTTAGACGAACGAAATACTGTATAGAAATCCCAGCTTGAAGAGGGCAGACCAACTGACAGTTTTAAAGACGTAATTTTGAGAGTAAGATTTGCGGCGTTTCTACTTATCAATTGCAATGAAAAGTCGCGATGGCATACGAAAGAGTGATGGCATACGAAGGAGTAATATTCGCCGAGACGTGAAATTTTATTTGCCTGCTGTATACGTAAAACATGCCGGAAGCAAATGTTCAAAAAGGAATACGCATGTTGGAACGACATTTCCTGCGCCAACATTTGCCCTCGAGTAGCGGAAACCTGGCAGTGCTTTGCGAATCCATCCACGCCATTGTGTCCTTTTGGGCCGTTATGTGATCATGCAAAATCATGCGATCATGCGATCATGCAAAATACAGGTTGAACAGGTGCCCAGTGGATCATCATATTCCAAACTCAAAACTTCCCGAAACAGAAATCGTCTGCAAATATGTTACGCTGACTCCACCCAGAACAGAAAACAGAATAAATTAGTTGATTCCTTTCCAATCGTGTACTCTGACTCGTAACTCCATAACTACCAAGACATCTCTGAAGAAGCAGGCACTTGTCACGGGTATTCACGGAACAGTCTTAAAAAGATCCTCATTTCGTCCATTGTTTCCTTTCATTGAAAAACAAAACTTCCAGCTGTTCTTTTAACGAGGTCAGTTGTCAAAAGCGGATATAGGTGTCTCTCTTGACGCGTATCCCATGAAATATATATATAGCCCTTTGCTGAGGACACACGAAAATGATAAAGTCAACATGAAAATAGCGCGCATTTTTCTAGCACTTTTGTTTTCTCAAGGTGGTGCAGCAAGAAATGGCAGTATAGAAGGAAAAGAAAGGTGGTCTAGTAGCAGTGAGCTGAAGCCAGTGGTGTTGGCTTTGCAGAAAGTGTTTTCTTTTTACGAGCAAAATGGCGATATTTTAAATCTGGATGCGTATTTCGGTCTCCGAATCGCCCAAGGTTTGTGATGTTCACCACTAGAAAGGAAAAAATGTAAAACAGCGAAAAGAAATCCAAAGGATGTGAAATGTGTGAGTTACTTCTTTCCAAATAATTGCTATTGCCGCTAGTTCTATGCTAGACTTAACGATCAAAATGTATGGCAATCAACAAATATAAGAAATAAGAATAATGGAATTTCTGTAGAGTTTATACAGTTTTACAATTATTGCAAATCTAATTACTGTTCTAGGACCAAAGTTACATTATTTCAATTTTGTACCTTACAGTACTCGCGCGAAGAAGGTTCACATTTTGCACGGTTTCATCGCAAGTAGTTTTCGAGTTCCTAAGATAAAACCGAACCACAAAATTTCCCTTGACTCAAGATGCAAAATTAAGCTGGAAGTGATTAACTGGAAGCTTTTTTTTAGAACTTGGAAAATATTCCTTCGTGACAAAATTAAAAGCCCACTTGTTCAATGACTTTTTGAAGTTGATTTTAAACACTGTTAATCCAAGGTAACCTTTTCACCTTAATCTATCAAGAAGAAAACGGGACAGCACGTCTTGGATCTGCTATGTACAAGCAAGTCGCTCGTCTTCTGAAACGTGCTTCTCATATCAGTGTAGATGCCTTGACAACTCTACAAGACTCCAGCCCATGGTATTACAACTTAGTTGGGTATGCTGTGTCCCAGCCATGGCATACAGTGCGACGTCATAACACAGTAAACCCCAACCTGGTCACCAGATTTACAATGGGCCAACTATCCAATGATATCTTACAAAGATACGAATCATGTTTAGCAAGACTTCTTGGTAGCCCTTTGTATGGTGGGAAGCCTTGTGACGTCACCTCAGAATGCTGGAATTTGATGATAAGACCGGGGGAGGTTGGATACATGTTGACACATCAAGCACTTTACTTTATGCTCGGTGAGCAGAGAGGTGAGAGTATTTTACTTATTCATAGGCTGCAGGTTCTAAAGTCATTCAACACTAAAAGGAAGTACAAGAGAGAACCTTATTTTTTTTAACCTAAAAGTTAAGTTGTCTGACAATAATTAAAAGAAGTCATTCGTTCTCATGATAGTTAGTTAGGCCTACCACAGAAAAGGTTAATTCTGTCTTGGAAACGTTTCACAATTTTGCTGTCGAGGCTCTGTATGCACACTTGCAAGTGGCACTTAGTGGGCAAGCAAAATTTTGCGAACCATGACATCGTTAAAATCACTAGTTTCATCCTTTTAGGGCCGATATAACAATTACGACGAATGGATGAACGAACAAAAGAACAGGCAAGCTCATTATTATTCCCCCACTGGGACATTAAAACAAAGGCAAGTCAAGCTTGACTGGTTCAGGTCTCTTTGTTTTAATGTCCCAGGGGGAGAATAATAATGAGCTTGCCCTCCAGCATGGCGGATTTTGTACCATGTGATCGTCTGTTGCAAAAGGCCTATTATCTGAAATTTAGTCTTATATTCCGCCTTTACTGCAAAAGTTTTCTTTAAAATCTTGTTTCCGTGAACGGTTCACTTTCACAACAAATGACCAATAAGGTGTCATTCTTGAAAAAACCACGCAGACGTTTCATCAGAATTGACAAAAGATGAGGAATTCACTTTCTCATGTCATATTTTCTTGTAGTGACTTGTTCATTCATTCATTCATTCATTTACTAATTAATCAATTTATTCATTAATTCATCGTTCTCTCATTCATTCAGTTATTTATCTATTCATTCACATGCATCCATCAGTCATTCTCTCATCCATTTATTTACTTACTTCTGCACTCATTACCTGAACCTCATCAACCTTTCCATTCGTTCCTTCTTTTTGCGGATCGATAGAATCGATCCATCCAACGTGGGAACTCGAGTTACCGAGCGGTTGAGGGTTTGTGTTGCATTATTAAGTTCTGTTCCATAGATTTATTCGGCGACCTTTTGTATAACAGGGTGCCTTGGTAAACTCTTGACGAAGACAACGAAACCTAAGCTACAATTGATTTATGACCGAATCTGCTCTAATATCTACAATCAGCTGGTAATGATTGAAAAAAATCGTCCAACGAAAAGAGTTGACGCTGATCTGATGATGGAGCAAATTGTAGTCTGTGGATTGATGGGATATTATGGATTTTTAACACCACAACGATTGAGGGCTGTGTTAAAGTGGCAGCGACCCAGTGGTTGCTATGGAGACTTAGCGAGCAAGGAAAATTTGGCTGAACGAGAAAGCAAAAGGACAATGAGAAGATTACTGGTGAAAAAGGATTTACCAGGTACTTTTTAAAAATGCAACTCGACGTGTTTATTATATAATATAAATATTGGAATTAGCATGCCCTTGCTTTGTGAAATGCCTTGTCTTTAAATTTATCACCTGACTTGTGCCATTTTTAGCGAAATGGTTTTCTTTTCTTTTCTTTTCTTTTCTTTTCTTTTCTTTTCTTTTCTTTTCTTTTCTTTTCTTTTCTTTTCTTTTCTTTTCTGTTCTCTCTCGAAAAGCACAAAGCCGTAATCTTGGCACTGTTTGTATTGAAATTTGGTTTTATCAACGGAGTTGATAATGTAAATTTGCCACCGTACAGAGATTCTAAAAGCTGACGTTTCGAGCGTTAGCCCTTCGTCAGAGCGAAGGGCTAACGCTCGAAACGTCAGCTTTTAGAATCTCTGTACGGTGGCAAATTTACATTATCAACTCCGTTGATAAAACCAAATTTTTGTATACTACTTCCCCACCGACGCAGCACCACAGTTTCTTTAGAAACTACCCCTTCATTCACTGTTTGTATTGCATGAATCGCTACCACTCCATCCGGTGACAGTTGGTCTTCAAGTCACCTTGTAAGAGATTAGAGAGCTTTAGATTCTAGTACGAGAACGACTACGAGTACGAGATTTTCTCATAAGGCAACATTGAGCGCGCGCAAACCAGCGTCATTTTGGCGGGAAAAACGTTATGCCGCCGTCATTTTAGTACGAGGTTTTGCAAAAATGTCGTCGAATCAAAACAAGTCAACAACACGGTAGCAGTTTTGGCTTTTTTTTATGAGCAAAAAGGCTCAGTTACCAGCAATAAGAATAACTGAGCAACCTATACACCTAACAAAGAGTAAGATTAAGCGTATGGGTTATAAAGTTCCTTAGTATTTTCGCTAAAAACGGGCAGTCAAAACTCGTACTCGTTCTTGTCCTCGTTGTAGAATCTAAAGGTCCCTATTAACAACGGTACGGTGTTTGTGGGAGAATGTCATGCGACTGACTATACTGAAAATATGGTTCGATGTGTAGCTCCGGGCTGGGATTTTGCTCTGGCAACCAACCGGATTTGTCTTCGGTTATCCTGAATCAGTGCAATTGCAACTAATTTCTGTAACAGCGGGGCTCTTTCGTGGCCTGGGGCAGCGCCCCATACTAAAGAGAATATGGTCAGCTTTTTTTCCTTTGGTTCTCACATGATTGACCTAGCGTACGTCCGTCCGATCGTCCGATCGTCCGTCCGTCCATCCGTATGGACTCCGGAAAGGGAGATAAGAGACTAAAAAAGGGAAGGGAGGGGATTCTCTTAAAGCAGCTTTGAGGCGCGGGTGGGCGAATTTTCTTGGCGGGAAACTTTTGCGCAGCACTATTAGTGACGAGCAACACGATAAAGAGCAGGAAAAAGCACAAGAGAAGAGGCGACGAAATTTAAGCGAAGAAAGCCTCGAGGGAAGCTGAGAAAGGAGGAGAAGAGAAAATTTCAATGAAGAACACCGTTAAAAGCTGAGAGAAATAGAGCGAGAGACAAAACACTTATTTACAACGGTTAGCTTTCAGGTGGTGTTTTCCTTTTTAATGCATGCCTCGCTGCCTCACATATTTTGTAAAACTCGCTGAAAAAACGAAGTAGGCCTGAAAACGTTTGCAATTCCGTGTTGACAAAGATTCTTGCATATTTCAACAATCACACACCACATCGCCTTTCAAGCTTACAGCAGACATAATTGGCGAGTTTTCTTGTCATCATTGTCTATTTTTCAGACATATTAAGCTTATAACTGAATTCTCGACGCCGTATAAATTTGTATTGGATTGCAGTACATTTATCTACCACGAATACACTTGTAAAACGTGAATGTTTTAGACTGCAAAACAGCCGTATTTTTGCGTTTGACGAATGTGTCTTTCAAGAGAAAGGTCACACGCCGGTGTGAGGCTCGAAAACCGACTCTTTTGCAATCTAACAATGTTTGGGACAGAAACGGGAGCTCTGCTTTTAGGTTTGGCTAAATCTATATCTTACTTGTTATAAGCATCACGCCTTAATTAACCAGAACCATGTGTTGATTGGCTCGTGCGGAGAGTGAAGAAACACTACAAGGATCAGTCGTAAACACAAACATTTAATGACTCGGAATGTTAATAGACCACTTTCGATGTATTAAAATTCAGTCCCAAACAAAAGGCATCATCTCGAGGCTCTGGGGAATATACTCATACAAATCCTTATATTTATTCCCCAGAGCCTCGAGATGATGTCTTTTGTTTATGACTGAATTTTAATATATCGAAATTGGTCTATTGTGAAGGTGACATTGTGAGCACATGGCCAAGAAGTATGCCACACGGCATCATGGGTACATCAGGACCACTTATGCCTTGCGGGTACTGCACATAAATTATCACATCCGTCACAACCACAGGAAAAAGTGTTTGTGGTATTTGTCAAGTTCTTTTCAATTTCTTCACGTGTTACATATTGCTTGACTGGTTTATTTTGTTTGCAGATGGCTGTGAATCCCACATAACAGGCGTTGGAACTGCTCTTCTCTCCATTTACCTTCGAGTTTTGCTTGAAAAGAATACACTGTTAACCAAAAATCATATCCGCGCATTTGATTTTGAGCATTAACATGGACTAAAACAAGAAGTTTACAAGTATTCAGCAAAGTGGACCCAGGCGTGAGTTTAAAAGCCCCGGTTAAATTCTTGAGGTGTAATTGAGATGTGTAGCTTGGATTAAATTCCACGAAGTTTATCGTTTTGTCCCCGGCAAATACCTCGAGGCGGGGGAATGGTCAATACTGTACTTTACTATTCATGGTGCTTTCGAACCTGTCATTTTCGGTATTTAGTATTAGCGTTTATTAATATTGGAAGTGTGATCTGTTTTTTAATGTAGTGTTCGCCGACAGTATGTTTTGTGTCTCTAAACAAATAAAATAGAGTAGTATAAGTTCTTTCTATTTTATTTAATCTCTCTTGTAGTATAGTTTTATTTCCTTACTCCTTAACATTTAGGGAACGCAGTGTTTATAATATTTCCTCTCAAAATCTAGGCTCGTGGATTTACTCAATTCCTTCCTGAGATTTTCTCTTGTTCCCTTTGCCTTCTGCGCATTTTAGCTCGCTTTGACTCAGCATACCAATTACGGTTTCTCCACTCTGGACGATCCTCAGAAATCTACACATAAAGAACAAAAATAATTATCCAGTTTTGAGAGATTGTTATTACAGGTTATGCGGATTTCTGAAGTTGGCAAAAAATTGCCCCCGCAGGGTTTTGACCCAGCGGCCCAGCAACCAAAACCCGAGGAGGCAACCTAGAAGCCCCCGCGTAAAAGGGGAAAATATGTAAATTAATATGTAAATTGGTAGATATTGAACAGGGGAAAGCAATCTCGATTTGCTTAACCAAGCGCGCAAGGTGGTCTGGGTATTACTTAACAGGGCGCGCAAGGTAGTATCGGTATTGTTCACCGAGTTCGCGAGGTGTTCTGGGTAACTTGAGTCACGAGGCAAAAAGTCACAAGGAGCATCCATATCGAAGGTTTAGCCTAGCGATTGAAGGTGAGTCATTGAATGTTCCTGTTCCTGTTTTACTATCATATTTTCAAAGCTTTTTCCAAAATTATGTAAATTGCTTTTCAATTGATTGATGGAAATTAAAAATAAATGCTGTTTGTTGTTGCTCATCCTTTCCTTGCATCTTTCACTTTATTTACCAACCTACTCAGTTACATGTGAAGTTAATTGGAAAACACCTCAACTGCCGTCCGTATTATCCTAGGCGGGGGCAGGTGTAGTGAAAACTATTACTAATTTTATTGTATTTTTAATGTGTAGGAGAATGCATGTAACAGCGGCAAGCTGGTGCAGAAATCAGGGAGTTTACGATTGTCTCGATAAGAATTTGATGTTTGGAAATTTTACAAAACATTTTTGTTACCTTTGCCTTGCACAAAAGATATCATTGCAGCTTTTTTGCTTTCAATGAGAACGATTTTTGGAAAAGGCTTTTTTTGAAAAACGATTTAAAAGACTATTACTTAATTAATTCACGCTTAATGGGTTAATGTGTTTTTAAACAATTATATTTTCATTCAACATGTGCTCAAAAAGAGCTCATCGAAAGAGTGTATGTCGTTTCACCCATAACATTAAATTGCAGCAGTGACGCAAAACTAAAAAAAACTAATAAAATAGGAAAAAAGAAAACGGAAAAAATATACACAACACAGAAAAAGGGTGTCAACAAAGAAAAACGTAATCAAGTAAAGCGTTTTTATTGGGAGATAAATGACTGCACAGAGCGAAAAAAAAAAAGATTGAGTTGAAAATCAATATTAGGAACACCGTTTAAAAGCCAATAAAATTTCCTCTAGTCGGACGCCAAAACCCAGTTATCAACCAACAAGTGTGCAGCGCAGACAAACAATATTTCGCGCAATATTTAGGTTAATTAATCTTGTTTTAATGTCTTTACAAAACAGTTTTATATGTTTTTTAGTTTCTATCGCGATTCTGTTTCTTTCCACTTCATGGTGCTGTTTTCTCTGCCTGTGAGATTCACAGTTTCGTATTCTCAGTCCGTTTCCACAAAGTTCAAAAGGGATCTTCAATTGCCTACGTTTTTTTGGTGAAAATTTCAGCCAAAAATCTAATCCGATCAGTCATTTTTTTAGACTTGACGCAATGGAAAAGGTGCGCATGTAGAACATTTTTGCAAGACGTTTTTAAGAGTCAATATTGAAGGAGAAAGAATGGGAATTGAGCGAACCAAACAGTATATTTACCCTCCGCAGAAATTCTTGCTTTCGGCCGACATTCTTTTGCCATCCAAAAGTTGCCTCCACTCTTTCAACCATAAAGCAGGTCGCGATTGCTAAACAGAGAACCAGTAAAACAGTTTTGCTCTCCATTTGGCAGCTCTCGACAAGATAAACAAAATCTAAGGCTTATGTTTGAAGGTGTATGCCTTGATCATGAAACACTTACATTTAAAGGTTTTTTCTTATCCATCCATTATTCATTGTTAACGGGAGCTAATGATGTCTCTTATAAAGGAGCACCTTTTTGCTTTTTTTAAAGGACGGTTTTAAAAATTCTAATGTTTTTGAACACTTGAAAATCGCTTTATCATTTTCGGTTGGTGAGAAATACAAGAGTACGAATGATTATCCCTTCGACACCTGCCAGCCGCCCGTGATTAATATCAGTATTCACAAGGATTCGTATTTCTTCTTAAATCGAACCCAAGCGGCAACGAAAAGTAAATACCATTACTAAACTTGGTTTGCAGAACAGTCACAGTTGTTCTATACTAAGTTTTCCCTTTAATCACGGTGTAGACACCCAAATCGATTGTTTTAGTTGCTTCACCGTTATTGTTTTTCGCGGTGTTGATCCGATCTCTCTCTTTATGCATTAAGTGCTTACAGATTGAAACAGATGAGTCGATAACACCATTTGGTGTTTGAAAGTAAGTCCATTATTTCTTGAGTCTGGCTGTTGTTTGTCGTAAAAGATATGTAAGCAGAATAACGTTTTCAAGTTTCTTACTTCATTTGACCATATCCTGCTGCCGGGCTCTTTTGTGAAGCACAAGTTATCAACAAAAATTCGTTCGACAGTAATGATGACAACCCGGCAGGTAGCAGAAGATAATCGAGGGGGTAGAATATTCATGTCACTCGTCGTTATAGAATTTAAAAAAGCTAAGAAATAAGTCGAAATTATCATGAAAAAAACAAACAAAATTAAGAGAGATCATGGTTAAGCTCCATGTGCACGTTAGATAATTAAGCAGATATATAAATTTGCTCGGTCGTCGTAAAATAAACGGGAGTGAGCAGTCAACGAGATAGTAGTTAAAAAGGGTTAAAAATTGGAATTATAATCTACCATAAATTGTCTGTTAGCAAGTAAATTAAAAGGTGCTATTTCTTACACCATATACATCATTTGGGTGTTAGTCATTGTAATGGAAGAGGACCCACCTAAGAACAGAGAAAAACCGTCTCTGACCTGAGTAAGAGAGAGTTTTTCCGGCTCTTTCCTTGAGAGCCGTTTCCATTACTACAGCTAACGCACAGATGGGTTACATAGAAATATGTAGCTCCTTAAGTTGCGCTCTGATAGACAGTTGCGTTGAAATAAATATAAGAGCTACAAGGCCAACGTTAGGGGAAAAAACGGACCAGTTCTTCATAATTTACCATACTTTGCCACTTTAGAAAGAAGAGGAAGCTAAGTACATCAACACAAGTGTCCTCAGCACGAATGCAAAAAGCCTTTGCTTTTTTTTTTTTTTTTTTTTTTGCAGTTTTGAAACTCCAGTTTTGTCACTTTGATTGAGATGACAAGCAATAAATTTCAGACTAGGGCATGAAAACATCAGGGGCACCCAACGATAATCTTCGGTGAAATAAAGTGTTCGGGAGAGTCAAACTGTTCTAAGAGTTTCGGTTCTACGTTGCCAAACAGCTATAGATTTCTTTACTAAAACATCACCTAAAAGATTCGCAACCGAGGAAATGGTAGTCCCTTACGTTTTTGGAAGGGACATTTTTGCAATTTTTGGTACTTAAATAGGTCACCCAGCAGTTTCGGATGAGCAAATGGTTTGGCTGGGAAGAAGGTACACTTTAGAAGGTAACGTTCAGCTATCATGCCCTAAAATTTTCGGACACTTCAATTTTCACCTAAGATATCCGTACAGATCAAATTCTTCTAGGTGATAAAAACGTCTCTTTAGACAATCTTTATACATTACCGAAGGAACCTCAAATTGTCTCTCGAAGGCTTTTGGCTTAATGATCTCGTTGGACGGTGTTTTGAAACGTGTAACAGAAGCCGGCAGCCGAAGACTTAGAGTTGTAGTGATGAATTGATAAGTTCACTTTTTAAATAGACTCAAAATACTTTGGGGAACAGAGCTGTTTCAGATGTCGTACGTTAAGGGAGATGCAGTCTCAAAATTGGAGCATATTTCAGGACAAGATGATAACAAGAGCCATAATGGCTCTTGATGATAAACAAAAGAACCGGGCCAATGGGTCCTAAATCGGACGTACAGTTCAAATGTCAAAGTGGAGCTGCACTTCATGAGGCGATTAATTAAAACTTATGGTAAATAAATACATCGTTGTGAAAGATTGATAATTAATGTGTAAGGCATTAAAAGGGGACAAAGTGTTTCAAGCAGGAAATAACGTCAACGATTTGGTTAAATTTCCAAAACCGGTAACTATCAATCAACTCTGCAATGGTTTCCTTTCACTGATCCCAGTAAATGCATTGGTATTGTTATCAATCACTCTTAGATCTACATTACAACTTGAATTTTATCTTAATGGTTTCACTCTATTCTGAAAGGGTATTAAATGGGTATTTTACGGCTTCAGCGACGCTGATTACAATAATCTCTTCAAAAGTTTTTAAAACATATTGGATAAATTCAACGATGCACGTGGACTTTTGCCGGCATGAATTCACAAATACGACAGTTTTTAAAAGTTGCGAGTGATTGGTGAAGGAAATGTTAGTTGGGAATTCTCAGTAACTCCTTTGTCCAGTCAAAAGTTTAGAGTAAACACCTGGTATACCACTAGTAGATGTACGGTAGATGTGACGCATGCCGCAGAAACAAAACACCCAGAAACTGAAACTTCTTGTGGTAAAATGATTTTAAGTTGGATGATTTTGTGAACTGAACCAAACAACTTGAAAGTACAAGTTTTATTGATTATCTTGAAAGCATCATGCCATCAAGTAAGCAACGTCTTAGCTGCCCATGGCACACTCAGGTTTGAAGAAGTTATTCGGATTGGCGGCAGTATAAAAGGACGAAGTGAAGTATAAATGTTCCCCATTTTTGAGTAAAGGATGTAAACGTTGTAAGTTGTTTTAGGGTCACGTAACCTAAATGTGATGCAAAATATTTTGGCAATTAATAACAACACCGATGACAAACTTTTTGCTAAGTTTCATGGACATTGGACAAATGCTTTCCTTCAAAGAAAATATGTATAATAATTAGGTTGGTCAAGCCTTAATACTCTTGAGTTTTACACAATTCAATCAGCAACTCAGCTTGGCTATCAAGCTGCTTGCAAATGGTAACCTATTCTACGATACTCGGGACCAGTCCACATATTTCGTTTTGTTTGGAAACAGTGCTGAAAAATGAGGTAGGTAAGTTGAGAAATGGGATGAAATCACAAAATGAACATTTCAGCATGAAATTTGCTGTTTGCTGCAAAAAGCATTCTCTTTAAATTACATTTAAGTCTGTTTAGCCCACAACCGCCACATACGGCAGCTTTTGTTCTATTCATCTTGCACTGTAGAGTCTATTCACAGGCAGTCTAATCGTAGTGTGCGAGTTTCAAGTGATGAAAATATTCGGTGAATGATGCATGTCGATCTAAACGGTTGAAACTCAAGGAATAGTGGTGGGAATAATAATATTCTTCAAAAAAAAAAAGCGTTCCTACCTTCTCACCATTGTCCACATGTCACATTCTGGCGAGTTTACCGCGTGCAACTATCCGCGATGTAATATATCAAACATGAGAAGGAGTGTTTCATCGGATATCCAAACACCAAGAAGCGAGTTAAAAAAAAAGGCCGCAGGCCGAGTTTTTTAACCGATTTCGAGGTGTTCGGATATCTGATGAAACACATGAGATATTTGGGATCAAAGTTGGCGAAAGTTTATGCTAATTAACACCACATGTCCACGTGACTTCCTTCACGGTAGTGATTTCGTTTGTTTTTGGCTTATGAATAATTAATGTTTTGAGAATTTTTTTTCTTCGAGGTTCTCTCCCCTCTAAGAGAAAGAAACGCTGGAGACACCACAGCCAACCCACGTTCTACGAAGGCAAATGGATCCCCAAGAAAGCAACGTATCCGCTTCAAATTAAATCACCAGCAGCAGTCGACTGGACAATCGCTCGCTTCCCAGCCCAAACTTGATCGTTTTTGCTTCGCCATTGACAGTAAGCTGGACAAGTCGGATACCAGATTCAAATAATAATTTTACCACAATTGCTTGTAATCTCGCAATCTAATTGGCTAATTTGCCGTTTTCGATGAGTCTAGACAACGCTGTACGCGTCATGCTCGCTTCAGTTTTTTCACGCAATGTAATAATAATAATCAGTTGAATTCCTCTTTTTGTAGCTTAACAGATAAATTACAAGAGTGGTCAAAGTACTAATCATACATATACATTATCATGAAACATTTTACTAGGAATATCTCTATGTAATAAATTTGTCGAGACGGTTAGTAGAGGTCATTGCGAGATCCTCTCTGATGATGCCTGAACGTAGATTGTATCCATGGAACACAGTTGTGCACTGTGGTAGCAAGTTAGCAAGGACACCGGTGTCCCGAACTCTCTGGATAAACTTAGTGCATGCTGCGGCACGCCGATCCGAGAGAGTACAAAGACCACAGATGGGAGGCACGATTGATGACCACTAAACCACCCTGACTCCCCTGACTTCACTGGGTTGAGGCGCATGTCATGCTCACTAGCATATGAACAAATATCTCTTGCAATGAACGGCAGAAAACTGGTGGAACACCTAGGTATAATATCTGCTACCGAAAGGTCGTCTACGTATTTAGCCGTGATCTTCCACTGCCTGGCTAGGTTATTAACAAGTACTGCAAACAGCAAGGGGGCCAATTTAGTCCCTTGGGGAATACCACCCCTAGGAACAACATGACCCGAGATCATAGCACTACTTAAGTTAATCGACTGCGATCTGTTTGTCAAAAACGATCCGATGCAGGTAATTAGAACATTATGTGCACCAAGATTACGCAGTTCAGTGCAAAGGACATTATGGTCCACAAGGTCGAACCCTTTGCTAAAGTCTGTAAATAGAATTCTAGCATAGCAGTGTCCAGTGTCCAAGGCTTCTAAAATACAATGTAAAATGTAAATTAAGGTATGCGTCGTTGATTTTCCCAGTAGAGCAAATTGCAAAAAGTCGATGTTATCAATAACTTGGCTATACAAGGAACTAAGTGTGAAACCTTCCATGATTTTAGCTATCTGAGCAGTAAGAGTAATCGGTCTTAGATCACTATCCACAGACTTGGGACGCGACACTTTGGGAAGGGGCCGGACCAGTGATTCCTTCAACTGAGCTGGAACGTAGCCCTGTTTTAGCGACGAGTTATAAATGTCAGTGAGCACAGGACACAATTCCGCTGCAAACTCCTTTAAGATCTTGCTGGAAATCGGGCCTGGGGACTTGTTGAGCTTTATCTTTCGCAACGCCTTGTACACAACACTTTGATTACACAACTCATTGATGTAACAGCCAATCACAAGGAAGGATTACGTTTTTGCAAACGTTGGCCTTGTAGCACTTGTATTTGAACAGACTTAACTGATTAGAGTGTAATGTTAAGTGCTAGGTTTCTACCCCATATGAACCATATGAGCGTTAGCCCTACTAATGGAAATGGAAATGGGCCCACACAAGGTCAGAGTTTTTTTCTGTCCTTGTATGGGCCCATTTCCATTAGTAGGGCTGACGCTTACATGGTTCATATGGGGTAGAAACCTAGCACTTCACATTACACTCTAATCAGTAATAGCCAATCAGGCACTCCCATTTTGGGAAATAAATCAATCATATTACGAGAAAGTTATAGACAACGCTTGCTCTTTCTTTCAGTCATGATTTTGGTCACGCTGAAGTAAAAACTTTCTCAAGTTGGCGTTGAATATTGTGGTAAAAAACAAATCGAAAGTGGTTCAGCGTTGTCTGTACTCACTCGGCTGCGCCTCGTGGGTCCACAACATTTTGACCACTGTGATGACGAATATCGTTGTCGACAAGAGTACAGACAACGCTGAACCACTTTCGATTTTTTAATTAGCCGGCTTAGTGACCACAGCTGCTCAACAAAATTGGAACTTAGGCCGGGAGGGATGGTCAATTCGTCCATATGCAAATCACCACAATGAGGTGAATTTGAGCGCTTGTATATTTTCGCGGGGTTTCAAATATCTGGTTCATGCATTAGCCGTTTTCGGTCAAATCTTTTAGAAAATGGGCAACTAATATGTAATCCGAGCGCTGTACTAAATTATTTCTTTGCGAGTCCGAGAATACAGGAATCAGTCTTAAATCTCACAGAAGAGGATTTTAGTGACCATCCCAGCATTGTAGCAATAAAGAACAAATCGTACCTACTTGACTTTACATTTACGAAAATGTAACACAGAAGTCATAACAGACAACTTATTCAAGATGAATGCCAAGAAATCTACTGGCCATGATGGCCTCTCCCCAAAGATTCTGACACTACCTGCTGCAGCCATGGCTACACAACTGATAACTCTGTTTAACTATTGTATTCGCACAAGTACTCTTCCAAGTGATTGGAAAATGAGTAATGTCACCCCTGTCCACAAAAAGGATGAAGTAATCAACAAGAACAATTACCGACCAGTCAGTGTCCTTCCTGCAATCTCCAAACTATTTGAAAAAGTAATGTTTGATCAGCTGTGCGCCTCCTTCGCACCTGCATTTTCATCCAACATGTCGGGCTTCCTCAAGGGACACTCCTGCGCGACGGCGTTGATCAAGTTGACGGATGATTGGAGAAGCGCCCTTGACGAAAAGAATGAGACAGGAGTGGTTGCTATCGATCTGTCGAAGGCTTTTGACTGTATATTCCATAATCTACTACTTGCAAAAGTAAAGGCGTATGGCGTTCAGGAACCGGCTCTTCAACTTTTAAGATCATATCGGCATGGCCGTAAACAAAAGGTAATATGCAATAACAAGTGCTTTAGCTGGTCACCGTTACGAAGTGGCGTTCCGCAGGGAAGTCCCCTTAGTCCTTTACTATTTAACATCTTTGTGAAAGACATGAACGAAACAGTTACCGTTTCTTCCCTCCGCCTCTATGCAGATGATATAATTCAATATATGGGCGGATAATAGCCCAGTTGTACTTCAACATTTATTAAATCAAGACATGGAAAGACTATCTTCCTGGCTTGTCTTTAACTATCTACAGGTTAACCGGGACAAGACTCAAACGATGATCCTTGGGAATTCATCCTATCGATATGACCTACAGTTTGCCAGCACACTCTCATTGATATTAAGGACCACTTAAAGATCCTTGGAACATGTTTGGATAATAAGTTATATTTTAAAGAGCATATGAATGTAATGCTGAAGAAAGTGTATGCTATGATAGCCGCACTTCGCCGCCTTAAGCGCTTAGTACCTGCAAATACTCTGCTTCTTCTTTATGGGAGCTTTGTATTATCACATTTTGAGTACTGCAACTCTTTACTCGGTAGCCTCGCAGCACCTACAAGGTCTCACCTGATTGGAGACCACCCTTGGGGTTTAACAAAAGAACAAATAACAGAAACAATGGACCCTAGAGGATAGAGTTGCAGCCCTTTTGTTTTAGGCCTAGGGTCCATTGTTTCTGTTATTTCAGTTGTTGTTTTGTTAAACCTCAAGGGTGGTCTCCAATCAGGTGAGACCTTGTAAGAGCTGCGAGGTGACCCTCTTTACTTATGGTCATAGGTAAAACACTTAACAAGAAACTGGAAGGTGCAAACTATTATAGTCTACGAACTATAATGAACATGGGAAAAATAACTAATTATGAATCAGTTCTTAGGATGATAGACATGTATAAATTAGAACATGGACGTATAGAACAATCTTTGATAATATTCTTTAAATGTTTTAAGGAGTTACACCATATAATCTTAGAGGCAGTAGTCTAAACGTAGTACAAACTTCATATAATAGTAGATTCTTTCATGGCTCATATACGTATATAATCTCACGTATCTGGAACCAGTTGCCATCAGCTGTAAAAAATGCACCTAATGTATCATCCTTTCGTAGACTTTTAGTAACTAAGTTAAATTTTGCCGGCTGTCAATGCTGTAATTGCCTTTGACTTAATCGCGTTTTGGCGCTTAGCGCTTGAAGGTGAAACGTGGATCACAAATAAAAATAATCTAAACACGTTTTACAGGCATTGCGTTGGTCTTTTTGTCAATTTGTTACCTTTTAGCCCACGACTATCATGGCCGGTATGGACACAAAACGCCTACAAACTTAAAGTGCCACTATGACGGAATTTGCATCTTCCCTATCTAAGCCATCTTGGCACATAAACATGTAGTCTGTACGAGACGAAGAATGCTGTTTACCATTTTCAAATATCTCTTTTTGTTCTGGAGATATTCAAGTTTTTTCTAATATGCAAAGTAGCCAAGTGATGACGTCATAAAATCAACCAAATTTTGATCAAGTATGATGGAGAAAGATATCTCAGGCAATTTGTATCAGAAATACTTGGTTCTTTGCAGTAAGATTCTAGTAGATGTGTTCCACAATGTGGGCATGTCATTTTTGTTACCATGGCAACATACTGGGTTGCAGACCTCTCTGATGTTGAAGGCTTTGCAGGCCACCTTTGGCGTTCTCTTTTGATATTTGCAAATGATGCCTCATCTGCATGATCCTGCCAGCATATAAAGACGTTAGGTCGAGTTTATGGCCTTGGTAAATGTATCTCTAGCCTGAGATCACCAAAATATTGAAATCAATTTGGAGGGGACCGGAAAAGAGTGAGTTGCCATGGGAACCAATTTCTTTACAGTCGTAGGTGTGTTGCCTTCAGAACTATTAGCTCACCAATTTCAATGGTCTCTGTTGCAAATTGACCGAGATAGCTTTATTTATATTCTTGATGTTCTATTGGGTTGGGTGAATGACGTCATCAGCTTCTCATTTGCATATTTTACAAATTTTTCAAACTTAAATATCTCCGGAACCAATGCAGATATTTCCAAACGGTAAACAGCGTTTTTAATGTTTCATGGTACTCTATGTGATAAACCAAAAAACTCAAGGGATAAAAATTTGATCATAGTAGCACTTTAATAAGTTGCTGACAAACTTAATAGAGCATAAGCAACCTTGATAAAACGAATGCAAAGTTAATTAATGGCACCCGAACTTAATGAGAGGTGTACAAACTTTAAAACTTGTTTACAAATCATTAATGACGAACACGGATACACGGACATAAAAAAAGGCATACAAATTTTATAACAGGCAGAGCTTACAAGCTTAAAGGAATGCTGACAAACACAATAAACTGCTCGAAAACGTAATAAAATGACTAATACTTTAATAAAATTGAAACAAATATAATCAATTGT
>NC_090880.1:36402916-36425416 GCF_036669935.1 Montipora foliosa | reverse complement strand
TTCCAGATAATTTCTGAAGAACTTCCTCTATTGTTCATTATTTTTGTTTCATCTGTTTCCATAGGAGCTTTCCTTTCCCTGTTACATGATGTTCAGGATGGTCGACTAAGCTTAGAAGACAGTGTGCTCAGGCAAGTGAGGGGGCTTTACAACAAAGCAACCATCATTGGTCAGGATTCATTGCCATTTCTTATGAAATCTGAACCTGAATACTTTAAGAAATTCAAAAAAGAAGTGTCTAATCCTTGGATAAACTTCAAGCCTTTTACCAATAAAAAGCTGCAAAAGCATCATTATGATCCTCTGGAAAGGCGGAATGTCATCAGTTTTGATGAAACACAAAGTGACAAGTGCATGGTTGAGATAACAGGTACAGGAACAAGCGTGAACACAGGTCAGCCCTGCCAAGTGTCCGATGAGTGTTGGAGATTAATCAGTAGCGAAGGAGCCACAGGCTACACCTTAACACATCAAGCACTGTTTCTGCTGCTTGGAGAAATACAAGGTACCAATCAATCATTTCCATAAGTTGCAATTTTTCCTATGGGATTATCACCTAACCTTCCAGACCTACAATAATAATAATAGTAGTAGTAGTAGTAGTGGTAGTGGTAGTGGTAGTGGTAGTGGAGGTGGTGGTGAACAAAATGAACCTCTTAGTTTCTCTTCTTCCATCCAATATATCTTCCCTTTCACAGTGAGGGGATCAATAGAGAGCCTTAAAGTGCTTTCCTTTCAAATGGAAGAATGATTTTTTTTGTGTTTGACAACAATAAATCTGAATAGTGTTTTCCACTGGAAATATTTTTCAGGAAAAAAGAAGAAAATTCTGCTGTATTTCTTTTGTTTAATATAATAAATGAAATGACTGGAATATTAACATCACTACATATTATTTTTTTTAATGATACTGTTAATCATGCTTTTTTGATAAAATGTCATTATAAGTATACAAATATAAGAAATGTATACAGAATTGACTCTTCCCATAATAGTCCAGTAGAAGAGAACGGAAAATCGGAGCTTTGTTCAACCCACGAGTTGGAAAGATCAATAGCGCCTGAGCAAGGCTCGCTTCATTGTAAAGTCGAAAGGTAGTATACGATCTGAGATAAAAGAGGGTTTTGCTACGTTACTATTTCATCACCATGAAAACGAGGCTTCAAAGTGGATGACATTTCTTTGCTCCTTTTCTTACACCCTTATCAACATTTGCGGTCTATTGATACCCAGTCAGTACAAAATATGTGCTTCATGGGTTTAATTGTACCATAAAGCGATGTCATGTGACTTATCACATGACAAGAAAAATCCTTACAAGAAACCCTTGAACATATGAAAAATCCTTTTCTTTTTACAAACAAGAATACAATTTGATTCACAGCCTCTCTTATCACAAACCTTTTAACATTTGGCTGTCTAAAACGTTCACTCCAACTTTAACAGGTATTTTGCTCTTTAGCCATCTCAAAGGATGATTTTGATTTTCTTCATTTCTTAAGGCCTTTACTTTCAAGTTGACTCTGTGCTACCATCTAAAAGACATATGCTCTTTCCATTTTACTTTTAATTACCACCCCCAGCCCACCTTAGTCACTGGAGTGCTTTCCATTTGACAGGGAAAAATTCTTGGAAATTTTCCACTAAATGGAAATGTAAAAACTTTACACATAAAACAGCATTTATCAGAAAAAATTCTACAATGAATCCTTGAGGAACTAACATAAATTCTTTTTTTTAACTCGGGTTAAACGAAGCTCTGATTTTCCGGTCTCTGCTACCGGACTATAAAGAGGCTTTTCTGGGCCGTTGAAAGACAATCGATGAAACAACAGAATAGAACAACAACAAGAATCCCAACTGGCTGGAGGCAAAACAGTGGGCTATTTACAAGTGCAGCTTCAAGTTAACCAGCTAGACTACCACGATAAAATAATGCAGTGATTGATCAAAAGAGGTTTTGAACCTGGGATCTCTAGTCTCAAGGCAAGCAAGCACCCTAACCACTGGGCCACATTGCCCTCAAACCTTGTATTTTGTGCTGTTTGGTTGAATGTGTAAAGTTTTCACTCTTCCATTTAGTGGAAAACTCCCATGAATTTTTCCCTATCAAATGGAAAGCACTCAAGTGACTAAGGTGGGCTGGGGGGTGGTAATTAAAAGTAAAATGGAAAGAGCAGATGTCTTCTAGATGGTAGCACAGAGTCAACTTGGAAGTAAAGGCCTTAAGAAATGAAGAAAATCAAAGTCATCCTTTGAGATGGCTAAGTTGGGAAGTGATGATGATGATGATGATGATGTCTTTGTGATGTATCTCCAGGCTGCACTCCAATACTTTCAAAGCGATTAGAACAGTCAAACATTAAGGGAGGACTTGAGCAAGTTTACAACCGCATCTGTTCTGACATGTACCCAGAGATGATAGCAAGGGAACATAAAGGACAGTCAAATAAGATTTCTGTCGTAAATAGAGATTTATACATGGAGCAAGCAATGGTATGTGGCTCTATTGGTTACCAACAATTCTTGAGCCATGAGCGGTTAAAGGCGATTCTGACTTGGCAGAGAAAAGATGGGTGTTTCAGTCAACAGGAACCAGGGAACGAAGATGACAATAATTATTATTATAAGAAGTTTGATGGAAATGACCAGTCAAAGGAGGTTATGGATGACATAAAAAAGGAAGGGGGTTCTTTTGATGATGTTACACCAAGCCTTGGTAATGAATACTCCAAAAAACTGAGGTTTGTAAGAGATGAATAAGTGTTATAAACGTTATTTTTTTTGCACCCCACTTGAGTGGTATCAACAAATTATGGGACCAAGAAATATGGCAACAATTATTGCTCCAGATAATATTTTGCAAGGGTTCTAGAACCCAGCTTCCTTCTGTGATGTGACTAGAGATTTTTCTTGAACATTGCATCTTCCATGTGTGATTAGAATTCATGTCTGATATTCATCAATAATGCAGTCATTGATGTACTGTATGTATTTTAAAGTCATTCTGGTCTTTTGTTGTTGGATGTTATATTGATGATTTACCATCGGTAGATTTAGAACTTTTGAAAATAATGCCATTGTTGTCATACCCTGCGAGCAGAGTCTCTTTCGATCTTCCTAGATAAGTCAGGAAGAAGAAATAGACCCTGCCAGCCGGCTCGACATTTCGTGTTGAGCATGCCTTAAAAATTCAAACGTATTCGGGAGTCAGTCACGCGTGACTAGTTACCACAAAACCAAAACAAACAGTAGCGGATATTTTCAAACAACTCTGGCAAACACACGACAACCAAGGAATCATCCTCAAGATAGTTCAAGTTTTTAAATTACCATGATTTCAATTTTTACTGAAAAAATTAATAGGTTTCTCAATTCTGCAGATTCTGGTAAACTAGCTTCTATAACCGACATACGGAGGAAACACTCATGGGAATTTAGACAGTTAAAAATTGTCACACTGTTGTAAATTTAAAAAATATTGATGACGCGTGGCGAGTGATCATGCGCACAAATTAAAAAAACAGGTTTGGCAAGTTGAAACTGGACTGACTCATCCATTTCTTTGGATGAGCGGCAAATCAAAGAAAGTCGAGCAGGCTGGCAGAGTCTACTTTCCTCTTCCCGACTTATCTAGGAAGATCGAAAGAGACTCTGCTCGCAGGGTATTGTTGTCATTGTTCAATTTAAGAATTGTGAGCTTCTGTTTTAACCCATTGACTCTTCACTGGCGTACCCCCTCCCCCCACCAGTTATTGACAAGTAAAATCGTCTGGCGTTGGACAGAGTAAAATCTGTTATGAAGTCTCACTCCCAGGGGTCAATGGGTTAATTCAGGGAGAAGGGTGATGTGGTGAGAGAGCAGGATTCTGGGACTGATTCCTGGTCTTTACATCACATCTTCACATCTGTGTTGGATTTGTGTCTGGTTATCAAAATCATTACGTCACACCTGCAGTAGTCTTATCTGGATTCAGTGGGTAAACAGGCATCATATATCACTGCAAGTGGCACCTTCCTTTTTTTTTGTCTCACTCATTATTGTTATAATCGTTATTTTGTTTTATCTTATTAGAAGACCTTTGTCTGTGAATAAGAGGACAATGCGATCCCTGTTGGTGGAAAAGGAACTTAACGGTGTGTGCAGATCAAGATATATCTTTTACATTCTTAACTACAGCAAAAGATAATTGGCCTCTGGGGAAAAGACAAGTTTTTCCTATCTGTTCTCATAAAATGACCTCCAGATGACCTCCATCTGGCCATTTGACCAGCTAATTCCAGTTGCGTGACAGCCCAATTATTGGAAGAGTACTGTACTAGCATCACAGAGGTCAAGGGTTCATTTCACATTCAAGCCTCTGAAATTTTCCATCCTTTAGGTTTTAATTTATTACTAACTACTAACTGAGAGTGAGGGTCGTTACAGCAAAATCTCAGCTAGACCGATGTTTGAGATATTGCTGTAACAACCAAACAGTTGAGGTTATTAAGTTGTTTATTATATGGCTAACAATGGTTCCAAGGAAGAAAAAACTAATTGCATAATCTGTAGTTGGCCTGTGGGTAAAATTACGAGAGAATAATACCCTAGCGCTCAGCTACTCTTAGCCAATGAGAGCACACCTTGTATCGGCCAGAAACACGAGCCATGTAATACAATGCTTATTAATGTTCATAACTATGATGATTGAAATCTTAGCATTCCTCTTTCTGCATTTGAAACATGTTTCAACACACTTTAAATAGTATATACCTAAGAGATATTTAAAAAAATAATTTTAATTGCATGTATTAATAGCATTCTAAGATAAGACTTGTATGTACCTTTGAACTTAACACCCCACAGGTTTATCCCATTTTGGGGAAGTGTTTTAATGGAGATTATGTCTTACAATGTGTTCTTTTTTGTGTGTTGTATATTGTTATATATTTATGGGTTCAGCACATTTTATTGTATTATGTTTTCAGATGGTTGTTTGTCTCATTTGACTGGTGTAGCAACGGGTTTGTTGGGCTTATATTTACGGTGGTTGCCATATGCTCGTGGTCAACAGCCTGTCCAAAACTTGGCAATAAACAAGAAAATGCAAGATAATGAACCAAGTACAGACCCAGAAGTGTATAAAAATGGAAACTTAGGTGATTTCATTGCACAACAAGAGAGACAGCTGCAGCTGCTGAAACAAGATGTATCACAAACAGCACATCTCAGATCGATGCGCAGAGCGGCAATGCTGGACAGTGGTGCAAGAGAAGTTCTTTTACGGGAACCATCAGGGTCATTTCCCTGGGGTGTGGCAGTCCTTTGTGTGTGTAGTTTATTTCTTGTGTTCTCAGTGGTGTTTTTGAAGGGCATCAAAAAAACACTTTACCCAGTTGAAGCAGCATTGAGTGGCACCAAGAAAAGAACACATATTATTTAAAGGATTCTTCTTAGACAAATGGAGGCAGATAAAGTTTGAAGAACAGGAACTCACAGTCATCATCACAGGCTGGCTAATCTGAGCTTCTTCTCGGTTCTCTTGTGTCGTCAAGAGAGAGACCAAGGTCACGTTACAGTAAACTAGGTAGTTTCAAAGTCAACAGAGAGTGTCTACATTTCACATTATTTATAGGCCTATGAAAGGTTAGCATTAGGAACCTTGAGTACAAGGTTGATAAAACAATGACCTTTCCACGACTAATTCTGCATAATTATTATTCTCTGAAGGCAAAGTGAATATTCAAGGTGACATTCAACGAGCCTGAAGTGAATAAAATTATTGTTTTTGTATAAATACATAGGGGATTATTTGAAAAATATGCATTTTCTTTAAAACAATTAATTTCTTTGTCTGTCACCTCGACAAATTAAGGAGGGGCTAAATACAGGAATGGCTCTGACCTAGTTCCAGTCATTTACTTGAACAGACATTACAAATTTGAGCCCGCAAGAATGAGAGCCCCAACACCAAACCTACGTTTTCACCAGACTGCTGGTCGGTGCTGTTCCTGTAATTTAGCTGCAAGTGACAAAACAGCTTGCAACCATTTTGAAAAAAAACGCTTAGCAATAATCACCTCTAGTGCAACCAATTAGCACAGAGAATTTGCAATAATTGCTTATGTAATAGACCAATTTCGATATATTAAAATAAAAAATAAAAAAAGGATTTGTATGAGTTTATTCCCCGGAGCCTCGAGGTGATGCCTTTTGTTTTTATCTGAATTTAAAACTTAATTCATAAAATAATTAAGACAGTACGTGCACTCTCATTGGTCAATAGCTGTGTTTAGATGACAGTATGTAAACACGACTGTGACATCACGAATTTTGATTGGTTATGTGTTGTCAGATGCGCGTTTTGATTGGCTGGTAAGAAATATGAGCGTGTATCAAGAAAATCTGTTTCAATCAAGAAGTAAACACAAACAGCATTTTCCTTTGCTTGTCAATTTATTTTTGAGAAGTATTTTATAAGAGCAATACAGGACTTTCTTCCGTGTTTGCATAGCCTCATCTAAACACTCGGGATTTAAGAGAATTCGAGACAATTACTCAAACCCGAGGTGTAGTCGAGAGTTTGCATAACTGTCGAGAATTCTCCCAACTCCCGAGTGTTTAGATGAGGCTATGCAAACACGGAAGAAAGTCCTCTATTGCCTAAATTGCAAGTTGATGTTTTCCTAAGATTGATTATCAAGGAAATGTACAAGAAAAAAAGCAAGCAGTAGTTTTGAAGTTCTTAAAATAAACCACATATTATTTTTCCCTAAAGATGAGAATAAATATTGATGTTATTTGAATTTGTTTTGCCAGTAAAAAGTGAAAATTTTGCAAGGTGCATATTGTTAGATCGCATATAGAAATAATACGATTTATTTGAATAAGTGGTCGCTGTATAAACTAGAAAGCTGTAGTCTTACTGGTTCTCCTTTTGTAGATGACATTTTAGTCTCATAAAACGAGGAAGAAAATATAGTTTTAATAGTTTTTACAGATATTGAAGTCTTTTGCAAGGGCCAAGTGCCCCTTTTGTCACGGGCTTTTATGATTGGCTTGGGTGTGCTGTAGCAGTTAAATTAATGTGAGTAACAAAGCCACTTTACCGAAAAGAAAATAAATGAAAATGAAAGGGTAGGTGTGTTCAACTGAGTGTATAATCTGTGACAGTGAACTGATGACAGAGTCAGATTAGAAAGCGTTTCTTGTTCGACGGTTTGAGAACGTGTTCAAGTTAAGAAATGAACTACTGGTTCGCTAAACCCCAGCAAGGCTCTGCAGAACGGTGCCGCGTTGCTTTGCTTAAAACATGGTTGATGAATGAAGGGGGTAGTTTCCCAAGAAGCTGTGGTGCTGCATCGGTGGGGAAGTAGTATACAACAATTTGGTGTACAGAGAATCTAAAAGCTAGAATCTCTGTACGGTGGCCAATTTACATTATCAACTCCGTTGATAAAACCAAATTTTTTAAAACACGGTTACATTGGCATTGGTGAAAAATTATAGAAATGTCAACTTTGAATTCTCGTGGCATTTTATAACGCTTGCCTCTAGTCAGTTCCATGTTTTAAACGTGACCCCTCTGTAAAGGTCCGTTCAAGTTACGCATTTCAAGAAATCTTTCCCAATAATTATGGTTACATGGCTTTGAGCTTTCGGTTTTTTTTACAGTGTCATCATGTTGAATAATGCGTTGCAAGGGTTTCAGTTTCTCGCTCGGTCGGTCAAGCGTGTTTAATGTCACTGCTGATGTAGTAGCGGGACTTTCCCTCCTGAGATGAATCGAATACGAAAATACTTCCACTACTTGAAACCACGCACTTCATTTTCGTGCGTGGCCCTCAGGACTATTAAAAAAGGGAAATTAAGGAAGATTACCTCCTTGGCGGATTCCTAACCTCTCACAGAGCTAAGAAGTTCAAGGGGGACTGTCTAGCCTTGGGCGAAGGGGGGATCACACTCTCTCTCACACCCAGAATACTTACGTTTCAGATGAGCAGTAAGTGCAGGGGTAGGGACAAGCCCACAAAATAACTACATAGATGAAGTCAGTTCCAGGTAACATAAATTGCTCTGTTCCAGTTTGTATTATGTTGTTGACTGTCACAAAGATGGGGTCACGGGTACCCCAGAGGCCCCCCCCCCCCCTGGACACGCCCCTGTAGGCAGCCTTACTCTTTTTCGATTTCAAATGAGTGATTTCAATAACTTAAACTGTAGCTTGCGCTTACAAAATCCCAAATACAAAATTTGGATCAAACATTTAGAAGAGATGGTCAAATTTTAACTCTTGCATCCACTCTAAACGTTGCTGCAGATGAAATGGCGAAAAAACGTTTCAGAGGAACGAAACCTTGGCAATATTTTTTTGTCTATTCACTTGGACGGCCTGGCAGGTTAACTCCGACAGCGCTTTCCTTTAGTAAGTACGGCGAAAGCCCCAAACCTTTTCGATATTTGAAACGATGACATTTCAAAGCACGAAACTGGTCTTGTGTTTTGCCTTTTTCAGTTTCCAAAAGATATAACAAAAGAATGAGGCGGATCGCAAGGGCTCAAGTTATGCTGAGGCGAGTACATGGCAGCTACCAATTCGAGAAACAACTTCTTGCTCCAGCCTTTCTACTTAAGTTTGTAGAATCACGGCCACCCGCAACGAGAAATTTCAGACTTAATTTATCAGCATGTACAATATATCATTAAGAGTAGTCTGCGGATCGTATAAGGCGATAGGTTTCACTCGATCTGACTTGCTTATGATTATTGAGGAGCTCAAAAGTACAAGACGTTTTTGATCCGCGGAAGGCAACACTATCACATTTCCATTGTTAAGTATCTTTTCCCTATTACAGACGATTATTTTAAAAATCTGCAACTCCAGCGACAACACCACAAGGCAGGAATGATTATTGGTTACAAAGGAAAACTAATCGCACAGTACGAATTTCGCGCAGTACGCATTTCTTGGCCGTAAAAGGTTCGCAAAACCACAACGTGAAATCACCAAATTTTAGGTTTTGACGAAAACGTGAGCATACAGCAACAACAACAATAATAATACCAACTTTATTCTTTCAGTACAATGAAAGGGAGAGATACCAGAGGTTATCCTTATCATGACGAGGGTATCCGCCCGGCTTTTATTGATCCAGAGTCGATTTTCATGAGGGAGGAAAACCGGATTACCCGGAGAAAAACCCTCGGAGTCAGATTGAGATCGACTGAAATTCAGCCCACATACGTCCGTGAGGTCAGGGTTAGACCCGGGGTGGCAGAGGTGGGTGGCGTGGTTGTTAACTGCTAAGCCACCCTGACAACAACCATTCATTTGCTATCTTTACTTTACACTCGTTCGTCCCCATCCAGTTACAGGATAGTTAGCTGGTATTGTACAACTTAAACAAGATGAAACAATCGCGAAATACGTTCAATAGCGCTACGTTTCATTTTGTAGTAACGTTTTCGTTGCTGTTGTCCTGAGCTCGCTTAATAAACTCCCTAACATCTCGAGCTTAATTAAAAACTACCTAACGATTAGCCAGTCACTGGAAGCTCTGGACCATCCGTCCCCCATCCGACGTTCGAGCCAAGCCTAGAACATGCGAAGAAATATATGTTACGAAACTTATACTCTTCATTTCTATTGGTTTCGCTGTTTTTAAAGGATTTTCGTTTCGTTTATGTAGTCAGCAGGGCCCGGTTGTTCGAAAGCCGGTTAATCTAATCCAGGATTATCGTAAACTTTGGTTTTATTTTTTCAACTTTTTGGTGAAAGTTTCTTTTGCTTATGTTTGTCTTTCAAGATTGACTTCCTCTAGTATTAAGCTTTGCCGAAACGTCAGCTCACTTGGTTAATTTACCATAATGAAGACCCACGAGCGACCTTGGTTGACCTTTCGGTTGACCTTGGTAAGAGATGACAGTCCCTTGGTTCAGTCCACTGCGTTATATTTCATCATTTTGAAAAGTTATCCGGAAGGGGCGGAAAATGGCCACCAGCGGCAAAAAAGGGGGCGGATAAAAAGATCGGGGAGATTGTCAATATTTTTAATGGGAATAAAAGTAGACAATCCCCCATGAATACAAGCCAGAAATACTTCACAATCACAGATCCCACACCCTCTCGAATTTGCAACCGTACTATTTATGCGCCTATGACGTGATCACTGAAATGTGTTTCCCAGTCAAATGACTTCAGGTGCAACAACTGAATAAGCTGTATGCAAAGTAAGGCAATTCTACAAAGCGTCAATCATTATTCAAGAATTCAAAGTGAAAGCAAACAAATCATCAAATCATCAAAACCGTCAAAAATATATATATCCTCACAGCCGTACAACCAGCCTTGTAGTATTATTTTGTTTTAAAACTTTCCAACCATATTTCGAGTTGCGATACTTGTTTTAAGAAATGATTCGCATGGTGTGCAGGGTCTGCAAGCGGTTTCGCGTGATCCGTGAATTGATCCCAAAAAAGAGCGTGAATCGGGAAAACTAAAGAAATACAACCGAGATTTGTGAATTAACCGTGACGTGTGGTCCTTTAAAGTTGTATTGCGTGAATCGAGATTTCTGCTTTTATAATGTCGTGGACATCAGTCAACGAACCGCCTCCTCTGGGTGCGCTCTCACCGCAATTTCTTCGGCCCCCTCTTTCTGGAATTTCTGGATCCGCCCCTAGGTTTTATCAGTTGACCATGAGATGAGATGGCAACAAAAAGTTGGTGGCGAAATCAACGATTCCAGGAATCCATAACCCTACGATTCTTGGCTCTTTGTTTGACTTTGATAAAGTATAAATGAAGTTCATTGCTGTTACATGGTAGCTCTACAATTCTTCTCTTTCACATTTTGTTTTCTAACTTCAAGACTTCCGTGGTCGTTGATTTTTCTATGATGTTAAAAACCTGTCATAAAGTTCGAGTTAGTTTAGACGGAACGGTTTGCTCTAGCGCTCGCTATTGCAACAATTCGCATTTGAAAACGTCCAGGCGACCCGAACGTGAACACGTGTTACAAATTTGACAGGCAGCTTTTCATTTTCCAACGAACCAACCTCTGATTGGCAGTGACCTGGACAAATGATTACAACATGTCTCTCAAGGCGTCTCTCATCTCAGTTCATGTGAACTACCGTGAATGACTCAACAGAGGTCACGTACGAAACATGGCAATGGTAGATTCTGTTAGTATATGACCAGAGGTATATGACAATGACAGAAGACCTGTTTCGAACCATCTTGACAGACAAATTACATGTTTTCGTGTAGGGTTCATTGGTGACCAATATTGATTTTTTCCGCATCCCCTAAAAAAATACCCCCTTGTGAGAGTATTAATTAACATATCACTGTCTTATTCGCGATTTTAAGAAGATTTTTCTTGGTACGCGACATTATGAAGAATCAAAAATTTGGTTTTATCAACGGAGTTGATAATGTAAATTGGCCACCGTACAGAGATTCTAAAAGCTGACGTTTCGTCAGAGCGAATCCGGATTCGCTCTGACGAAGGGCTAACGCTCGAAACGTCAGCTTTTAGAATCTCTGTACGGTGGCCAATTTACATTATCAACTCCGTTGATAAAACCAAATTTTTGTATACTACTTCCCCACCGACGCAGCATCACAGTTTCTTTAGAAACTACCCCTTCATTCATTATGAAGAATCATCCACGTAGATTATATTTCACTTGCGTAAAGTCTCCGTATTTACGCAATTTCACCATATCGTGTCTGGGGAATCCCCTAATGAATAATAAAGCCTAATTGGCACTCGTCATTCCTGCATGTCTCAACGAATTACCGGGGTGCCCCCAGGTTTTTTTCCCAAAAAATTATGTAAGACACTTTCGCTGATTGGCCAATGTTATGTCACGTTTGTTCTTAAACCGTCGCTGATTAGTCAATTTGTATCACGTGAATAAAAAAGGGAAATTTCCCTTCGCAATCAACATAAAGTATATACGCGACGATCCGCCATTATTGGTCTCTACGATTTACTCCAAGAACGAAAAGGGCGTCAAAGTTTTCTGTACTTTGTACCCGCCAAACGGCTTATTGATTAGTATTTTCTACGTGGAAAATTATCGTTAAAGGAATGGATTCGTCCCAAAAGCAACGAAGACTCATTCCTCGAGGAGCCCAACGTAGGGAACTAGTGGAACACAATCTTTCTTTCGGCAGTAAAATGGGAGGAAAGGCAGTGTTAGCTGACTCGGGTATCGATCAGTGTGATTCAGGGTTTGCCGATGATGATGAACTTCGTTCTCGAAGTATGGAAATAGACGCTGTGAGTGAAATTCGGAGCGTTGAGGAGAAGACGCAAAATTTAACCATCGACGATCCAGAAACGAACTTTAGACATCCCTCGCCTAATCCATCACTTGAAACGCTTTCCCGAAACGAAGAACTTTATCTCAATTATGCCCAGCGGAACGATGTGAGATACTTACTGGCTCAAGATCACGTCAGGAAACTTCTTTTCTTGCAAGACGACGATGGGGACACGTAAGATAGAATCTATTAAGTTCTTTTGAAACCAAAGCCTATTTTCAGTTCGTTGCGCCTCGCTCCTATGAACCTTCGCTATTTCTTTCTGCAGGAAATTGTTGTATATCTAACCGTGCATGTTGTCATGATTTGTCGTTTGATGAGTTAAAAGCTTAAATAACCCTTCCTTGCTAGTTTGAACTGTTTTAAACTGAAATGAAAGAATTGGTTTCTAGTTCTCCTTCTCTTGAGAGAATAACCAGTTCAAGTCGGTAAAATTATATCACGAGACCAACAGGGGGCACGTTGAATGCGTATGCATGAGGTTGATGTGAAAGAAATATCTGTAATTCTTAAATCGGAGCTGTATCCTAAAGTCAAACTTCATGTTTCTATTTTAAAATATTGAAAATTTAGTCGAGGCGTTGTATTCATAAAAATTCCCTGGAAAGTACGACAGACAACAATGATGCACATAATTTCATTTTGTGGCTAAATTTTACATGTGTTCGTGTGTTTAGGGCACTGCATCTGTCGATTGTCAATATGAAACCGATGGAGACAGACGCCATTATCGCTGTTGCACCGTGCTTAGAATGCCTGGAGATCTACAACGATCTTAGACAGGTAAGCTTAAGGAGTGAAGCGAGAGTATGAAATACTGTGATGTCTGATTTGGTTCGTTCACTCCGCCTCGATCGTTCTCGAAAGCAAAGCTACGGAAGCATTTTTTCAATAATCTTGTCTGATTCTTACTAGACTTTTTTGTTGCGTTTGTGGATCTTAATGAGAATATTAAGACGGACGAAAGATCTTTTTTTTTTTAGGCACCTCTTCATCTAGCAGCAATAACTCGTCAGCCTGCAACACTGCGCCGTTTACTGGAAGCTGGAGCATCACCAGACATTCAAGACCGAAAGGGACGAACGGCTTTGCATTTAGCTTGCGAACTGGGAGATTTTGATTGTGTTAAGGAAATAGTGAGGCCCCTGCTAGAAAAAAGATGGAGCGATGAAATAAAAGACAGAGTAAATAACATGTTACACGAAAGAGATTTCCAAGGTGGGTAAAAGAAAATTTTCCTACTTGATATTCATAATTTATTTGTCAACATCGAGCGTTTTGATCGATGACTCTAAAAACAGGGTGTTCCCCCACAACTGGAATTCGAAAACCAATAATTGGAATGTGCTTTCAAAGGGAAAAAATGTCAATATTTCCCTTTTTTGGAAAACAATAAGAATTTAGTATTGTGTTTTGTTGGGGGTTTCCCCGTGGTATTGAAAAGGAAAGGGAAATGTTAAGACTTGCTTCCTTCAGCTTTTGTGTTTCCAGGCGTTTTCCCCCAACAGACTAACTGCTGAATCATCAGGGCTAATGTTTCATTCTAGGAATTCTACTGAGTTTTTGTTCAATACCAATTATTATTATTGAACATACACTCAAGGGCACATCTGTTTCAAACTTGGAACACAGGCCATCTTGTTTCTGCTGTGATGCAATTGCCTATAACAGAATGTTGTTTCCTAGTATTCGGTATATCCTTCTTCTAATTTTTCTCAAGAATCCATTCCTTCTTTTTTCGTATAAATAAAAAAACTGCACATCCTTACATCCTGCCCAATATTTATTTGTGAATATTAAAACGAGAAATAAGAGTATGCCATCATCCTATAAAGGTAACCTGACTGAGTGTGTGGGAATGTGAGAGCTCTTTAGAGTAATGCATCAGGCAATTCCAGAAGTGCCCATCCCCCTCCCCCGTGCTAACGCCCGGGCATTAGCATTTTTTTTTTTCTAAAAATGGGCAAATTCCCCTGGGGTGGGGACACATAAGCTGTCTAAATGCTCGGGGTGGGGACGAAGAAAGAAGGCAAATGCCCCGCCCTCGGGATCGAAATAGCCATGTTCACTTCGGGATGGGCACCGCTGGAATTGATTGAGGCATAAAAGTGTTCTTTTTACATTACGCTATCAATAATAAGTTTGACCAACAGCACAAAAACCTTTCTCTCTAAGCATTTGTGTTTCTTCAAGACTAACATTGTTGCTTCTTGTTTGAAGTTTTTGGTTTTCTCATTTGGATTGGGTTGTTTCTTGTGTTTTTAGGTTTCACTGCTTTACACATCGCTGTGTTCCAAAATAACATACAAATTGTAAATTATTTGGTTTCTCTGGGAGCTGACATCAATGTACAGGTAATTTCCATTTTGTGTATGAAAAGGTACCGTTAGCTGGCTTGTCTGAGCAAACCCTCCCCTCTTCCTTTGTCAATTTTCATTCAGAATCAAAACTTCAGAAGGTTCTGATTATGGGAAAATCTTTTGTTTATTTAAATTTAAATGATTTTGTGCATATGATGATTTTGATCATTAAAGAAGATGGAGCAGGGATCAGTTAAGGAGGCTCAAAAAGGGTTTCAGCTAAGCTCGTGCACAAACTACACATGCAATACATAAGCTGGCAGCTCAAATTGACTGATGAATCAAAACAGGTGTCTAGAAGTAGAAATGTGTTTCTAAATTTGAGGACACAGGTCATACATTTTGTTGAAAATGTTTTGCATTATCTCAAATAATTGGTGCCCTTCCCTGATTTTTTGCATACAAGGAAGTTTTGTCTCATTGCATTCTTTTGAAAAAAAAAAAAGTTTTGGTGGAATAAAGAACTAAGAAACTAACTAATAAATTCTTAATTCTTTTCTTACTATGTATTAACCAAGAGAAGTTAACTTTAGGTGTTGTTGAAATTTGAAAAAAGTTGTAAGTCACTACATTAAGTGTAAGATATTTTCCGAAAACTAGATTTTAGAGGGTCTTTTAACAATGCTGTACTATTGCCATGACACCAGTTGGAGACTCACAGATGCCTTAAAAAAAATTGCTTAAAGATATTATTTGTAGGGAATTGAAACATTTCCCAGCTGAAAGGATTGGTAGTGTTGTTTATTCTTTTCCAGAAACCCATCATTACATGTAGGTGTGGAAAACCCTTTCAAGCCTCCTTAATGTATTATTGGGTCTATGTGAGCTCATTATTTCTTGGTAATCTGAATTTACGCTAATCTGGTTTGTTTTTTTTTTTAATTTTTTTTAAGGATGGGAAAAGTGGACGTTCTCCTTTGCATTATGCTGTAGAAGACAGCAATTTGGCCATGATCAATTGCCTTTTGCATGAGTGCCACGCTGATCCTGATGTGATGACCTTTGACGAAATTACACCATTGCACATTGCTGCGGGACGTGGCATGGAGTCAGTAGCAGCACTGCTTCTGGCAGCAGGAGCCAATCCACAGCTCACAAACTACGAGGGCGAATCACCATTAGATGTTGCTTGCTCGCCTCAGGTGATTACTAAAGCTGCCCATAATTTTGCAAAGCTCTCGCAGGTTTCTTTCAGGTGAAGAATGATAAAAATAATATTGTCTTAAGAAAGTTTTACTCAGTTGAGTGAAGGTCCTACTGGTGAATCAAACCAATTCTTTATATATATATATATATATATATATATTTATTTATTTACGTATTTTTCACTCTTGACAGATCCGTGACATGGTAAACTGTTGACTCTCAAATGGCAGAAGAAGTGCTGGAAAGTAAAACTGTAATTTTAGCTTTAGTAAGCTAAGTCTAGTTTATAATACTTTGTGCTTGAAATAATAAAATGGAAAGAAGTCAAGTGTGACATTTTGCTGCAGTGTGAATTTTTCTATGATAAGGAGTAAAAGTAGTGACAGTGAGAAATTATTGCATATAACACACATAATGTAGGTGGTTGGGCAGATGCATTTTGTAGCAAATTGAAACAAAATGTTCTTTCATAACTTTAAATAAAATAATAATTGTTATTAAAATAATAATTGTTATTGCTAACGCGAATTTGCTGCTTTAAGAAGAAGTTTTGGAGGGTTTTGCTCAGTATATTTTCAATATTTTTATTCCATGAATAATGAGACATTTTTCTTGGGCCCCCTAATGCAGTTATTGTTGATGAAACTAAGACATTTTATTAGTTGGATAAAATACATCACGGTGTTTTGTCTTGACTAGTCTTTGCTGGGCTTTCAAATTTTCAGTAAGGCAATAAGAGCAATAATAATTACTGTTTGCCGTAATTAAAGCTCTGTCACACTTTGCGCATTTGAAGATTTTTCTGTTCTTTCGTATTTCTGCATTACTTGATATTTCAGACAAGATTATATGAAAATAAATTCCTGGATTGGTCAACAGTCGTTGTGTTTGGTTTAATAAGTAATCATTGAAGAACTTTAAGTGAGCAGGCATGGCGGTGAATTCAAATATACAAATGATCAGAAATTATGTTACCCGCAGATCTCATTAGAATGCTTGATCGCAACCCGGAAAGATACTTTCACCCCTTCCGTTTATTCCCAAAGGCTGTGTCTCGTATCTAGCTGTGTGTGCATGTGTGCACGTGACCAGCAGCACTATTGGATTACCAAAACAAAAGAAAGTATTTGCATAAAAATTCCCGGAGAATTAGTTTGGTACACCATCATGGCCGCCATTCCTTTGTTTTGGAACACCAACATGGCTGTCGTGACGTCATCTGAAAACGCTCTATAGGCAGTGCGACCCAGTGGTTGGGACACATGCCTTGAGATCCAGAGTTCCCAGGTTCAAGACTCGTTCTGACCACTTGTTGAATTTGTTGCCGGTAGTCCCTGGTTCAACTTCTCGGCCGCACTTTTCATTAGCCAACTGGTTACTGTTTGCCTCCAGCCATTTGGGATTCTTAGTAGTTTTTGTGTTCTGTCGTTTTGTTGATTGTGTTTCATTGGCCCTGAAAAGCCCCTATGGGGAGTGGTCAATTAAGGATGTATTGTTTGTATTGTATCTCGGAACTCAGAGATCTATGCGTTGAGAATAACCCTTTTCACAGTTAGTTTTTCTTATTTGCATTACAATGTAATCTAACAAAGATGCGAGGCAATTTTGGGTTAAAACTACAAGATAGCCCAAAATTGCCTCACATGCTAAATTATATTGTAATGCAAATGAGAAAAACTAGCCATGAAAAGGGCTATTCACTGTTTTCGTCTTGTTTCGTCTGATTTAAGGACGTTCGCGCCAAAATCTTCCTACGGTGAGATTTTCTTCATTTCTCGCCTAGAGTTAGGTCATAAAGTACTTACTCCAAAAATGAAAAAAAAAATGGGGGTCACCGACTTTGTTTCGGAGAAAATGGCAGTGGAAAAATGCCTTAATTTCGAGAAATCGCTCATAATAGCGAGATGTAGGCTCATCTGCTCATCCATCGAAAATCATAAAAATAAACTGTTGAGTGAAAGTTTCCGTGCATAGGATTTTAGGAGTGAGATTTTTAGATAATTGTATGCCACTAGGGATGTGGTAAACAGTAGAGTTCATCCTCGACGAGCGTTTTCGTAAGCTCTATCCGTTGCAAACACTACCAGAATTCGATGGCACGAGGAAAGAAAATGTTAAAAAAAGATAACTTCTTACGGTGAGAATTTTTTCATTTCATCATATTTTGTAGATAGTAAGTAAAGTAAGTGATTCATGATTAAAAAAATAGGGGTCACCGATGATCTGAACGAGTAAAATCGATGTGATTTTGCAAAGCTCTTGGAAAAGTTCGTTTGTCACGCTTTTGCGTGACCTGTCGGGCAAGGACTGGAACCCAAGAGAGGATCGATCGTTGAAGAGATGAAAGGTTTTTACCGAAAAAAAAAACCTTTCTCGAGCATAGCAACGAAGTTTTAAGCAGGGGTCATCTTCATTTGGTTGGTGTTTTGTATAATATCTCTCCATTGCCGTCATGCTCATCTTCTGGAGTGTGTTTTTTTGTGAAATTCAATCGCTGATAGTTTCCACGCAGGTCCGCACTATTCAAGCGGACGAGGACAAAAATACTGCTCAATTTTCACGAAAGTAAAGGAAAAGAACTTTAAAAACATGCATTCTCTTTGAACTTAAATTGGGAGGGTAATAAAAACATTAAAAAGAAACAGCCCCATTAAATTTACGCAACGGTTCGTCCTCGAGTTTTCCAAACTTTCAGCCACTAGTCTACTCGATCAGCTACCTTTTCCAGAGCTTTTTCATCCTTCCGCTCACTTCTCTTTGAAGTTTCATGATGATTCGGAAATAAATTTGCCTTTCTTTTGCCGGCCTGGAATTTTTTCCTCGGCGTTTTTGTCGCCATGTTATTTTAACTGATGCTTGAAAAAATTGTATGAAAGTCAAGTAGACTAGTGCACGACTGATAAAACCTCGCGAATATCAGTCGTGCAGTAGTCTACTTGACTTTCATAAATATTTTGAATCAATTTTGACTGATCACGATCTTCTCTGATCCAACGCTGTGCAAGACTTATCGTCCACGGTTTTTGCAAAGGTTTTAAAACCTCAACTTCACTAATGCTCGAAGTAATGCGTGACATATTACAGTCGCGTTACCTGCGCAGTAACGTTGCGCACAAACAATTAGCGCGAACGTCCTTAAGTTTTTACATTTTACATTTACAGACAGTTCTGAAAGCAATGTACATAATGGGTACATTGTGTCCATTACGATCACTCGGATTAGTTAAGTGAAAATCATCAAAGATTCCTCTTAGTTGGTTACTTTTTTATTTCGACATTGAAGCAATTACAAACCAACCCTTTTATTACGAAAAACAAAAAATCTTACAACTACCAAGCAAGGATCCACTTTTTTAAACATACATAATACATGCTTCATTTTCTATGATAAAACTTTACCCTTTTAACTATCAAATTACTGAACATGCCTGCATGCTTATTTTTAATTTCAGGCCTTTTAATTTTTGATCCAGCAAGCTCTGACAATTGAGAGATTCTTCATTGCTGTTAAGTTTTGCTTGCCAAACTTTAATTGACTTAAGAAAAGAAAAGAAAGACCCGACAAGTTCGCAAGAACTGTTGTCTGTGCTTATCAATTATATTAATCCTCTTTTCAACTTCACTTCCTGTTATCAAAGCAACACCTTTTATTATTGCTCTTCTGGAGTACATTCTTCAGATCTATTGAAATGTAACACAGAGTTAGCATTCAAGTCTTAACCCAGTGAAGGGTCATCAAACTTTATATTATGAGGGCACTTTTAATTCAAAACTTTATTATATTTGTGCCAAGACAACGTGAGGAGTTTTTTTACATTAAGGTGGCTCGAACCAGTTTCAACACTTTCAAGAGACCTTGTCATTAGAAAGATTGACACTACAACACTTTCTCACTTAACAGCAATGTTATAAAACCATGTGAAACAAATTATTGCTGTACAAGATGCAGTCATTTTTGTGACGTAACAAGTTACCACGGTAACAGGACAGCCTTGCAAAAACAGCCTATATTTTGGCTTTAGTTGCTAATATCTGAAAAACGAACTCAGTGACCCATTTTTGTTATTGCACAAAAGAGATCAGCAGGCCAAGATGAAAGTCTTTGCAAAGTTTAAAAAAAATTTGTGGAGCCGATTCAGAGCTACCTTAAATTTTCAATTATTTAAGGTGGCTCTGAATCCGCTAAACAGAAGTTTTTTAAACTTTGCAGAGAGCTTCATTCTGGCATGTTGATTACGTTTCAGAAATAAAAAGTAGGGGTCACCGAGTTCCTTTTTGGGATATGAGCAGCTAAAGCCAAAATATGGGGTGTTTTTGCAAGGCTTTCCCGTTGCCACGGTACCTTTTTACGTCCAAAAAATGACCGAATTTGGTGTTTGATATGGTACCATAACTTCCCTGTTAAGTGATAAAGTGTTGTAGTGTCAATCCTCCTAATAAGAACGTTTCTTTCAAGTGTTAAAACTGGTTCGAGCCATTTTAAAAGGGTAAAAAAGGCGCAAATATCCTCTCAGTACCGGGCTCTTCTTTAAGCACTAATGATATCCATGCAATGGCTACAATTTGCGTGTGGAAAGAAAAAGCTGATCGTCTTTTCTGTTTAGTTCAAAGAAATAAGCCAATCCTCTAGTAGTAACTTAAATTACAGATTGACCATCAATAGGCACAATAACCATTTCATGGGAGACTTGGGCTATGTTTGCTTTGACTCTGAAATTACCTTATAATAGGAAATTAACGCGACTTAAATCAACGCAAATTTAATGTAAAACGACTTTCGAATAAAGAAAATTAACGCGAAGGAGGAGGTAGTGTTACACAAAGGAAATTAACGCGATTAAGACAGTTGGTGGTGACCATTGAACCAATTTATTCAACACTGGATGCAAAGTCACTGAACAAAACTGAGCCCTCTGGTCAACAAAACAGTCCTCAAAATTCTAATTATAATGTAGTGGTTAACGGAAAGAATATACCTTATTTTATTGTTTTTTAGGCGTCTTGAATGTCAGGAAAGGTTTCAAAATTAGGGTTAAAATAATGGAAATTAATAGCGCGGAAATTAACGCTGCACTTAATTAACGTCGCGGAAAGTAACGTTCAACATAATTAGCGCGACTTAACGCGAATTTAAGCGATTCGCGTTAGTTTCAAGGAGCGTTAATTTCCTAAATTAAAGGGGCTAGGTCATGGAATTTTAGGCAATTTCAGCACTGATCGAATGGTCATAGAATTAACCAAAATATCAAAATAACTGTTCAAAACTGTAGAAGAACTCTAACAAAATACAGGGAAGCTAAGAAGGGACATGGATGGACAAAACTGGAGGGGATTGAAATGGATTGAATTTGGGTAAATTTGAAAAACGTCGGCCCACCTTTTTTCAAATTTATATCAGTCTATGTCAAAATGTCATTTATACAGCTGGAAAATCATTCTCAGTTGTTATGTGGCCGTGAATGAAAGACTCTTGCTCTGCCAATTTGACGTTTAGAGCTCATAATTAACAAAATTAAAGAAAATTACCTAAAATAGCGTGACCTAGCCCCTTTAGGTAAGAATGATCCCCTTTAAATGACCCGCCCAAGTTTTTGTACCCGTTGAACACCAAATTTCAGGGTGTTAAGTCTATCTGAGTATATTGCTCTTTTCAATTGTACTAACCTTTCATATTAAAGCTTGAATTATAATGTTCATCTTCAGATGAAGATTGGGATGAACAGGTGCAGTAATCCGAGGTGATTGCTGGTGAATTCTCCTTACTTTCAGGGTCTTTGCATTTTGTACACTGAAAAGGAGCAGCTCCAGGACCTCTCGGGCTTGTACACAGGGAATTGGCATCTCTCATGTACTCCCTCCATGCTCCTCCGTGATGATTTCGCCTTGTACGCCGCCATATCGGATGGTCTGCCACTATAGACATGATCTTAAAAGGGAACAACATAATGGAGAGCAAATTCTTTGTGACTTAATGAACAGATTAAACCATTGTGTGGTTGCGACATATTTGTCAACTGTTCAATATGAAGAAGTACAACCGAACTATTCAAGAATTTTTGAAAGAAAACGTTATAAGAATGCGGCAAAATCTTATGAATAGCAGAATTGATGATCAGACAGATTTTTCTAAAGGCTTGTCAAACATGGTTTTCTTTTTTGGACGGTAATTATTAAGCATTGACTGTGCAAGTTATTTTCCCTGCTATCAGAGATCTCTTTTCTTTTGCGTTCGCTGAAATGACGAGTACGGGAACTGAAGAGACCTCTGCCATGGATCCAAACTCACTGTGTTGAGCATGCGCGGCGGTTACTTAGCGACCGAATCCTCAGGTGTGTTGTGTAGGTTCACTTAACAACAGCGGAACTACTGTAAAGAAATGCGCGAGAGACAGTGGGCTCAAATCGCAGTCAGCAAACATATCATTGGGCATGCGGTTTGAAGAGTGCCGTCCAAGCTTGTGGACGGCGGTTGAATAAAAGAAGAGGAAGATAAAAGAAGAGGAAGAGGTCTCTTTTCCCGTACAACGAAAAAGAAAAGAGACCTCTGCTATCAGGGAAGAAGTGGCTTAAGGACGGTGCCTACTATTGTTATTGCGGATACGTTCTGCGCATCTCGAGATACTCCCATTTCCTATGGGTGGTGCTTATTAATACAGGGATATTTTTGCGTGGTT
>NC_090880.1:36342916-36397916 GCF_036669935.1 Montipora foliosa | reverse complement strand
TGTTTATTGTTACACATCAAACTCTGAAGAATACATGAGAACAGCCAAAGCCGGAGGCTTAAATGGCATATGGTCAGCAAAGATAATTTGAAAAATTTGCATGAATAGAAGAAGGCTTTAGCTAAAATACTTATACAACTAAATCTAACTACTTAATTTACAAACACACAGGATAATATAATTAAATAAATTGCATAAACAAGTACTCCTAGTAGAATTGTTTCAAATAACAGGAAACAAAACAAAACAAAACAGTCCACAAAGTTTACAATTTAGTCCCGGGGGACTTGATCAGACTATAGAATTAAAGGAAATGAGTTCAATTTTCGATTTTCAATGTACTAACTCAGCATTCAGAAAATGCAGTCTCAACTTTTTTTTAAAGTTACTTAATGTAAGGCTGTTGCGCACTGTTAACGGAATATCATTCCAAATAACAGGAGCCTGCCAGGTGATAGCAAATTGATACTTGTGGTTGGTTTTATGAAGATTAAAACGTGAACGAGTCAAATAATCGTGATATTCATGGTTAAAATGAAGGATTGAGGAAACAGGAGTAGGCAGAATATTGTTAAAATGTGAGAAAACAAAACAGGCCAAATGGAATTTAAAGATAGAATGGAGCGAAAGAAAATTATTTTTAGAGAAAAGGGGTTTAGAAGGTGTGCGTGGGGGTGAAAAAGTAATTATACGGATGGCTTTCTTTTGAAGTACATAAAGTGGTTCAAGGTAAGAAACGTACGTAGAAGCCCAAATTAGAGTACAATAATTGATGTAAGGCAGGAAAAGAGCATTATATAAAGTTTTCAGAGTATCACAAGGTAAGTATCGCCTTACTACTCGTCAGAGCATTCTTACTCTTATCTACAAGGCTCTGAATGGTTTGACTCCTGCTTATATCAGAAAGAAGTTTAGCCACAATGATTGTAATAGTAATCTTCGCTCTAGAAGCTCCCATCCATTCAACATCCCGCGGGTCAATACCACTATTTACGGCCTTCACTCTATATCTTTTACTGGTAGCAAACTTTGTACATGAAGATACATGTATCTTAAGTGATACATAAGTGACAAGGCTGTTGCCTAACAGGAGCCCGGTAGCCTGGGGCTCCCAAAGAATAGCTCTGGGCGCCTTAATTTTTCACAGCAACACCTTTCACTTCATATGTTGGGCTCCTAAGTTCTCAGCGTTTAGCTCTGAGGGCCCCTTTAAAATTTTCTTAGGCAGCAGCCTTGAGTGATATTCTAAATTGTCTCTTTTCTCTTGAGAAGTTGCTCCAGATGTCAATATCTGTATCAGAGGCAAGAAATAAGCTAAAATAAAGCATGTTTCTTTGATTTTTGGTAAAACGCATACGCACCATGACGTTCGTCGATTGCTGTGATAGAGTACAGAGCAAAATATCGAAATTAATTGTTTTAAGTTCACGTAAAAGCTACTGTACATGTAACTTCCTTGTCACTGGATGGTACTTAAGCAGTTATATTTTTCAAATATACTGTATTTGCAGAAGACAAACAACCAAAGTGGCTGAGAAATGAGAGCTATAAAAATATAGCATGTAGAAATGAGATCAATGAGACAGACCAGAGAAAGGGCTCTTATGCAAGTCCTGCAGAAAATACACATTTGCAGTCTCCAGAATCAGGAAGCAAGCGATCACATGCTAACATCGTTAGTTTAGATGATGAAAGAGAACTCCTTTACCTTAAAGAAATTAAGCTCAAAGCTGACGATGATTACAGTGAAGGTGCAAGCAGTCACCACAAGGATAAAAAGAAGCATAAACACAAGAAGAAACACAAGCATAAGGACAGCAAGTCAGCAAGTAAACAAAACACTAGTGAAGATGCTGGTAAACCTGATACAATTTGGATTGAAGAGGCTAAGCTTGCTCCTGAAAAGGCTTTTCGACTGCACAAAAAGCCTGATCTGGCAAATCGAATGTATGATACTTTATACAGGCTTGATGTTGCTTTGTACAAGATGAGGTCAAGGGTGGTCTGCCTTGGACTTGGCAAACAACAGCTTATTGAGTTGTTTGAAAAAAGGGGAAGCAAAAAGAAAAAGATTAGGCCTGAGACATTGAGATACTGGAATGTAAATGATGTGCAAGCATTTGAAAACTCAGAGGGAATGTCTACAGCAGCATTCACACAATCAAAGCAGAGTCTTTCTATAAGCAGTGACAATGAGTATATCTCTCTTGAGCTTGGTGTGAATGAGAAAGGTACAGAAGGCTGTTCAACAAGTTCAGACATAGAAACTGATTCTTCTAATTATGGTAATACCAGTATTTTGCAAAAGACTGCCGAGTTAAATAAAGTTGTGAGGGAAAATCCTCACGACATTCAAGCATGGCTCAGTCTGGCTGCTTTACAAGAGGAGGTTGTCCAAACAGAAGATTATGTGAAAACAAGTTTTACAGCAACAGGAAGAGAACAGAGAAAAGCTTCCACGAGAACTGTCATTGAGAAAAAAATTGCAATGTTTGAGAAAGCCTTGCAGCAAAATTCCAATGCTGTGGAGCTGATAATGAGTCATTTGGATCTCTGCAGTGAGATCATGGATGCTGAAGAATTGCTTCAGAAATGGAAGAAAGTCAGTTTTGTTCATCCAAATAACACCTTGTTATGGCGACACTACTTGCTTTTCGTGCAATCTAGGTTTGCGGTGTTCTCATTTGGTAAAGCCGCAGCAGCATATGGAAAGTGTTTGAGCACTCTGTCATCAATTAAAGAAGGAACATTTACGTCTCATCAAGCTGTTGGTGATCTAGAGAGTGAAATGTTGGACTTGTTCATTGATCAGTGTCAGTTTGCAAGGCAGTCAGGTAAAACAAGTTTGCTGGTTGTGTGGTTTGGTAATAATATTATTGTTGTGTTTTAATTATTCTTACACAAGATTTGAACCCCATGACCTCTCTGGCTACCAAGCTACCTGGAAGCTGGTCATTTTGTTTGTTTGTTATTTATCTATTTGTTCGAGCAGGTTGAAGTATTGGCAGCTAGCAGTATACAGCTAATGTGGACCTGCTATACCCACGCACCCATACACTCACGGAGGACAGCCACAACACCAGGAACTTTATCCCCTACTCTTCTCAAATAGTGTGTGGGTTCTTTAATGCCCCACAGGGAACGTATGAACAGCAAAGATATTTGTGAAATGGGGCCTACAGTTTCTAGTCCTTATCCAAGAAGACTTGAAAGTCTAACCATTTGCGGATGTTATTCCAAAGGCAGCACTTTTTTCCCTGAGTGTTGGTCCGCCCGGAGTCAAACTCACGACCTCCCGCATGGCAGCCCGGTGCTCAACCAAGAGAGTCACCGGTGCGTGGTTTTAAGTGTTCATATTAAGCCCATAGCGGAAATAAAGAGACTACAGTATTAAGTTAATGAAAGAGTTTACCTTAAGGTTACTGCTAGCCTTTTCGGTCTCGAAGTTTGCAAAATTTTGAAAAGCCACCATAAGATTGCTCATTATATTTACTTTGTTCTAAAACAGAAATTATTTGAAAAGTTTTTTTTCTTGCAAAGCTATTGCAAATTTTGTGTTTTGCATGACTAAAATGTTAATCCCCAAAGGTGTTATGAGATGTCAACACTCGTCAATACCTCAGACCTCCGACTGTTGAGTTCACCATTTATTTGTAGTCAATGCGGTTGAGTCTGCAATCAATAATCTGTGGCTAATGATTCAGCGCTGAATGCCTTTTCCCGCGAATTCAAAACTGTTTTGTCACAAACCCTCTTCAGAGGGCCTTTTCGGTGATATATAGTTTGCTGGAGTTTTACCGAAAATAACGTGGTTTCGAAAGATTTCCCAGAAGGCACCCCAGAAGAAGGTTAGCAGTAACCTTAAATTTGAACTGCGGAGAGAACCATGTTAATGTAAATTTCTTTATGTCTTTCATATTTCTTCATCCTCTATGGGCTTAATACATGTATGAATTTAAAAAATGATCAGCTCCCAGTTGGCACGATAATTCAAATGGGAAAGCACTGTACTGATGTCCCAGAGGTCATGGGCTCCAATCCTGTTTAAACCTGATTTTTAGGCTTTGGTTTTGTTACTGCACAAGTAATGTTCATAAATGCCATGATCTGAAATCTTAACACAATCAGTGATGTAACATTATTTATTATTTCTCTGCAGCCCAAATGATTATGTCTTTCATATTGTAGTCTTTTAATGGAATAGTGGTCTATTCAGTCTGTTCCAGAGAGCAGAGCAGGCAAGTGTTGTCTGAGAGAGGGTGATTTTAGTCCCTTTATGTGTTATTCACCAATGGGTAGGGAGGTGGTGTAAGGAGATATGTGGCCTCTCTTCTGCTTTGGAGCTTCGTCATTGAAGGTGATGGGGTTAGAATTGGAGGCAAAAGCTTGTTTTTGTTGTTTTCAATCCAGCACAAGTGAGAATGAAACGTAGATTGTTTGATCTTATGTTTGGTCTTCAGGCCACACAGAAAAGGCTGTTGCTTGCCTTCAGGCCATGGTTGAATTGAACTGTTTTTGTTCACCTGAACTAGAGAAGAGCACCCCTCTTAGTGGACAGCTGGCTTTCCTGGAGACGTTCTGGGACAGTGGAGCACCAAGGTATGCACATGTAAGCTGCCTGTCATCCCAATAATTATTGTCAAAATTACGTCTTAATTTGTGCAATATACAAGTAAAGAAGCGTCAAATTTTACAGTTGCTTGTCATGGAAATTTAATAGCACATACCACCACAAAGTAAAGGTGGGACCACTACAACATGAAGTATGAAGGTTGTGGACCTTGACCCATGACTTTGCCTGACTGTTCAGCAGGTGTATGGGGTGTCATTGGGTAAGTTTTTTCATTATAACAAATTGACTTGAATGTGTAGCTAAAACGTAGCAAAAAAGATAGACTATAAAGAGACAATTTTTTTTGTATCCTAGCTTGTCCTTGCCTTCTCTTTGACCACAGGCCAGCATTTTAACAGCTGCTTGAGTTTTACAACTAATCCAATGAACACCAAACTGCCTGCTTTGCAGTCAAGACTAGGCAAGCAAAGGCAGCACTTTGTTCTCAATTAAATTATTTTTGGTCTATCTTGGATTGAAACCCAAGAATACAGTTACAAGTACATGTACATTCATACAGTACATGTAGCTCAGCTGACTGGAGCTTTATCTTATTAGACTTAACAAGCAGCAATAAAATGGTGTGAGTTCTAATGCATCCAATGTCACTTTGTGTCAAGGTTTGGAGAAAAAGGTGCTAATGGGTGGAACACATGGATGGCAAGAAAAGATGGAAATATTCCAACTGAAGTGCATGTTGATATTGAGAAGATTTTTTGGTCAACATGCAGTGGTGGAAAGGAAGAGAAAAATGCTTCTTTTGATGGAAATGATGATGAGAGTTCTCTTGACCAAGGTCAGCCCATGTGGAAGAATTGGCTGCAACTTGAATTGTCCAGAGAAAGGAAGCAACTGTTTCCTTGGCAACCAAATAGAGAAGGGGGTCAAACAGAGGAAGACTGTGATGACCCAGAAAGACTCGTTCTTTTTGATGACATCAGTTCAAGTTTGTTCAAAATCGCTGATTCAGCCAACATTGTCAAACTGGTCTTTTCATTTTTGAAATTCCTTGGAGTTCAAGTACCTTGCGTGAGCTCATCCACAAGTGGTGATGTTCAAAGGTACCTACAGATGTCGCTGGAGCATGCCTTACAGATACTTGAGCCGCAGAAAACGGCCTTTCCACAATTTCTTGGATTGTGGCAGTGGAACCATTGGATTAGTGACATGTCTTCGGAGCAACAAAGGCCCTCTCATGAGGGTCTAAGCTTTATAAGAAATATTTTTGTTCAAAGCTTGCCTGTGGTTTCTGAAAAAGCAAGAACTTTACTTATTGAAACATGGCTTTGGTATGAATTCAAACTCACTCAGGAAGCACAGTCACCAGGCTTAGCTGTGAGGATGTACAAAGATGTCAGAAAACTAGCCAAGAGCCTTCTCAAAATGCCAGAAAACAGGTTTGCAAGTGCTTCACTGTGTTTTGGGGATTTTTTTTTTGGTTTTATGTGTTTAGGAGTGTTTTTCAACTTAACTCATTGACTCCTGCACCCCTCCTCCGTTGACGAGTAAAATCGTTTGGCATTAGACAGTTGAGAGTAAAATTTATTTAAAAGTGTTACTCCAAGGGGTCAATGAGTTAAGGTGGATCTTGTAGTAGAATATTTCCCTTCAACAATAAGTAATTCTGGATGTTTTGCAAAACCATCACATTATTGCTATGACCATTTTCAATTCAATTTCAATTGATGAACAGTTAATGAATAAAATTGACATATCTGGTCATTGATTACTAAAAATTAAACAACAGTTGAAGTTTGCAGCACTGCTACAGTACATAACACTGATCCCTTTCATCTCTTCTTAGCCTTTACTTTTTACAGTAACCGTGAATATAAATGTGGATCTCATCCCATTTATCTGTTTTATTTTCCTTTTCATCACATTCTTCTTCATCATTCAGGCCATTCATTGCATTTGGGATGTTGCAGATGATTATCAGAGAGACACATTTTGTTTTTAATTTGGCACTGAGTTCCCCCTCTATCTCTCATTTTACAAGGCTAGCAGTTAACAATATTATAATTTATTAAATTTTCAGGAACATTTTATTATTGTGGCAAGTGTTTGCAGAAATGGAGTGGTTATCTGGTAACACTAATGAAGCTTGCAGAGTTTTTGACTCAACTCTCATGATGGGCATAGACATGCTCCCCGATGAACAGACAAGAAAAAGAGGTTTAGCCCCTCTGTTCAGGTCAGATTTTGTTCCGGCTGCGGCATTTTGGTTTACATGTATCTGTTGTCACTGTTACAGTGGTTCATTTTTTCCCTCTTTCAAACTAATTTTGATTTTTCTTTGTTGCAGATTATGATAATAAAATTTAACATTGACAGTGGTTTCATGAAAAAATCTGAACTATGACTGATAACCATGCAATGCATTTTCCATGTATGGAATAAGAGATTTTACAGCACTGTGATATACATGTTCATGTAGGCTAAACCACAACTTGTGGAGTATGGTATCTTTAACGTTGTGGAAGGTTCTTTTACCTAGTACATGTAGTGTTTTGAGGGCAGGCAAGACTTATGGTTTTTCATCCTCCTTAGAGAAAACTGGAGAATCACCTTTTATGAATTACGTACTATTAGGCAACTCATGTTCAACATTGGTTAGGTAAACATTACCTTGTATGGTTCGTCAAAATTACCGGTATCTGGGCTGAGATTCTTAAGGCATGGTTAGTGTTAACCAGGCTCAAAGACCTATGCTACCAAATTGGTTGTCATGGTATCCAACACTGGTTAGCACTAATGATGCTCCAAGCAACTTGTGCCTGATAGCCAAAAATAATTGCTAATGGCTAGCAGAACGCATGAACTGTAAATTTGGCGACCTTTGGTAAAATGATGAATCTGTTGATGCATGCATAGATCATGCATTTAATTGAATGGACCAGACTGACTAAAGATGTGCAGACTTAACACAAATGCTTTAAATTTGTTGTTCTGTAATTATGTGCCTTATTTGGTGAAGCTGCATTAATTTTAAAGCAAAACATGTTGTGGTTTCGACTTTTTAACTTTATTACAAGGTTACATGTACAATATTTTTACCAGGTCTTATGCAGAGCTACAGACAGGCATCAAAACAAGTTCAGGACAAACCAAAGATGAGAGTGGTGGAAACAAGAAGGCATTGCATATTTTGGCATTGTTTTTTGAGGGAGCTAAATTTCAACCAGTCTCATCCACTCCAGAAGTCACAGAATTGTCTGCAATCAGAGTACTTAAGTGCCGTAGAATCTACAAAAAGATGCACCAAGAGATCCTTGAGATGGCTGCCACCCACTCCAATAGTGAACTATGTTTGGAGTGTGGTTTTGGCTCTGGAAGTTTGGCAGTGCACCTTGAAGCTTGCATTGCTTTGTTTGAGTACTTGAGTATGGGCATTTCCACTGTGTTAGCCATGTGTAAGGATTTGTCAACAGCATGGTCTTCAAAGTCAAACATGTCTGGTCTAAGTGCAATGGACTGGGAGCTCATTTTCAGCGCATACATCAGGATTTTTAAATTCCACTGTGACAGCAGCCGAAGGTTGCCACTAAAGGACACAAAAAGTATTATACTGTCCATTTTAGAGATGTATCCTGATAATCCTGAATTCCTGTCATTCTACATCCAACTTGAATCAAAGTCTGTTCTCAGTTGCGAGATCAGGAGAACACTTGACAGAGCTGTGCAAAAGGCTACCACACCAGTCCCATGGCTCTTTTCTCTTTATTACGAGCAGCTTAGGACTCAGTCTCTGGTTACAGTCAGTGTCCCTTTAGTCTCAACGTCCCAAGAAAACTCCTCTACTGCTTTCACTTCTCTTCCCAGCACAGGACTAGTCCATCGTCAGTATTCACTGTTTGAAAGGGCAGTTTCTAGCTCATCAGGCAGACATTGTGTGGCATTGTGGAGAATGTTCATGGAGTTTGAGGTAGCTGTAATTATCCCAACTTGAATTTACAGCTAGGAAGCCAAAAGTGTGATCAATAATTTTAATAATTGATTCACATTGTATGTGACTGAATGAGGTATAGCGACATGTATGACAAAATGCAATCCTCCACGTTTTGTCACAGATATTAGTCCATTTATTATACATCAGACTCACTATGAAAAATCTGATTGGTCGAGAGCATTCAATCAATTCACAATAGCTTGTGAACTTGACATGATAAATGTAATATCTGCTGCAGATATTACATTTATCATGTTCAACATCTGCCTGGTTACTAAGCCCCTTGGAGTGTTCTCCTCAGAAACAAAATGGCTGAACGCTTCGCTCCTGTTTCTGAGGATGAATTATGTGAAAAATGTATAATAAAACAATTATTGAATTCGGTTTTCGCATGATGTCATGAATTATCAAAACCTCATGTCTGTGTTATCTGCCTCAGCCTTCGGCTTCGGCAGATAACACAGACCTCGGTTTTGATAATTCATGATATCATGCTCAACCTCATCCAATAATAATTTTGTTTAATAATTTTATGTGCACCCACAATACCCAATCTGAAGCCTAGAAAAATTATTAGTTTTTGCCCATTAATTAGAGAATGTTCATGTGTTAAATAATAATTATTTAACACATGTACATTCTCTAAATTGGACAAAAACTAATATTCTTAATTATTAAGAATGGTCATCTTTTTTGGGGGCATTACTCTCACAGTGAAGTATTGAATTTTTTGGAAGTTCCATAATAATTTTATCAAACGTTAAAGGTTCTATGTCACGCAGAGAATGATGTAATTTCATTACACCCAAAATGCCCAAAATATAGATTGAAACATTGCAATAATCAATTAAAACTGTTGGACAACATAAAAGAACTGTCAGCAAAAGGAAAGAGAAACAATGATGGGTGGACACAAATGGACCAGTTTGGAAACGGCTTGCATTTGGGATATCTTAAAAAGAAAGTCAGCTCAATGCTTTTCAAGTTTATGGAAAGTTGCCTGGATAAAGGTCGTTTTTGCTCATAATCTTCTAGTTTGTGATTTAACAATAATTTTATCAGAAAGGAATTCCACATTGCTGTTAATATTTTCAAGTTGTAAACTCGTGATTAATGAAAGATTTTCCCTAAACACCCTAAAATAACGTGACATAGCCCCTTTAAGATTGTGTGCATGTATGGTATTTTTGTTTCTAGTCTAAACATGGAAAGGAAAAGGTCAAGTCAGTATTTTACCAAGCATTGCAGAGTTGTCCTTGGGCTAAGGTAAGCATTTAGAGGACTGGCATACCAAACTGGGATACCTGTAGCTTCTACACCTATCTTGCTGTGCTGAAGCAGAGCAGGTCACTCATAAAAATCCAATAGACCATGATAGAGTCAGATGTGTGGTCATAGTTGATATCTGTGAACACCTTTTTTAAGGTGTTGTCATGATCACAGTTGCTAAGACCAGTTGCTGTAGTCACATTGTAAAAAATGGTTGGAGGAAAGGGGTTCAAGTATTATTCTGAATGCCTTTTGTTGGGGTTAAGGATGAAATGTTCATTTGCTTGCTTCTAATCACTTTTGGATGGTTCTTTACATGTAAATGAAGTCTAGGAGATGGAGTGCCTCCAGTACATTCTAGTAGTGCACTGCTTGACAGGTGGACAAGAGCTTTTCTCTTCAAAGTTTTTAAGCCTTGAAAGCTCATGTATCATATTGGCGAAAACGAAAGTGGGTTTGAATGCAGTTTTGTCAAGCCCCCAAACTCTGTCCTATTATTACATGACTGTATAATAATAGTTACCTCTTTGTGTCAGCTGCATGCTGCCCAGCCCTCACCATCTTAAACCACTTCTAATCTCTCCTTTGAATTTTCATCTACATTACATCAACACCTTTAACTGACCTGTTTCTTGGACCCCGTTTTAACAAAATGCATTAATTTCTCATCCTTTCATATTGAGCAGTTTTGGAGAAAAAACCGTAAAAAGTTTTGTATTGAGTCAAACTGATAAATTTGGAAATTTGTGCAAAACATTTGTTCCAGCCTAAAAATGCACCTCTTTACTCAATAGGTAGGGGTGATAACCTCCCTTACAGGTATTATTCATTTTTCTTTGTGTCTGGTTCACATCCCCCTGCATATAATAATGTCAGCTACATGTAGCTGACAAAACATCATTTTTGCAGCAACTTTCATTGTTAGGAATTATTAGTGGGCTTTAGTCAATCTTTCAGTAAATACATAATATGACAGTTACAGCACATTATTGTAACTGTGAACTTTCAAATGAGTTTCTTGTACTGCCTGTTATTCAATAAAACACATTTGGTTTTTGAGCTTTGTAAAACTTATAATAAGGGATTAACGTTCACTGTTTGCCCAGTTTGCTTTAAACTCTGCTTTACTTGCAGTGTTTATACATGGAGGCTGTGAAGTATTTACCAGAAGATATTCAAGACATTGTTGATGTGATGGTGGAAAAAGAAATAAGACTTAGAGCTCCACTTGAAGAGATTGAACTTCTCTGTGAAGGATAAGATCATCACGGTTTTGGTAAAAGTCGATTTTGAATAAGATAGGGTACATTTTAGGCAAACAGTTGAGATGGTAGAAAGACATTTTTTGGTTGCAAAATGTACACTTTTATCTCAGTTATTTAGATACCCTTGGCATTTGTCCTACCACAGTTGAACTGTACAACTTCCAGTACAGTGGTCCAATGCTCTGAACAACAACTGACCCATCCCATCTGTGGTTTTGTAAACAATTCAGACAACTGTCTGGTGTAGTCATGTGAGCAACACACACCAGATGGCAAATTGGTTCAGAGAGCACCCACCTCCTACCGAGGTGGCCCAGGTTCAATTCCCAGTCACTCAGCATCACATGTGGGTTGAGTTTATTGGTTCTCTACTCTGCTTCTAGCCTGCATAGCTGGTGGGATGTTTTATCGCAGAATTATTTAAGCACTCGCTAGTATCTGAATTGTGGAACGAATGTTCGATACAAAAGACCAATAATTTCTTCATTTTTCCTTATATTTTCAGAGCAAAAGTGCAAAGTCTTTCTTGTGAGTAATTACTTTTTATTCACATGAAAAGTGAACGAGTTACCTTTACAAAAGTTTCAGTTAAACTAACCTTAAAACTGATGGTAAAGTCAATCCATTAGTATTCTGTCATAAGTATCAGAATTCAAATGAGTGCAAGTGCATTATTTTTGTGATTATTTTATGGGCTTCAGTGATGGTTTGAAAGTTATCAAAATTATGGCCCATGCAGTTTGAGAACTTTCAAAACATCACAACTGACCATAAAATAATCACAAAATGCACAAGAAAATTTACATGATTTTTTATTTATTATACACCAGTACTCAACAAAATAGCTTTATCACTGTGTCTCAATGTATTTATTATTGGCCAATCAGAAATTTGATATTCTATTGAGTGACTAAATTTTATTATTGTGAACACTGTCATTAAGATGAGCTGTAAAGGGGCTCCAAATAGTACGTTTTTGCTCAATTAACATTACTGCTGTATATTATCACAGAAGATAAGAATAAGGCAGTTTGAAGATTGTTGAAGACTTTTAATATTTTGTATATTTCTGTAAAACTTAAGGTACATTGTAAAAAAAATGTAACAAAATCCCACTGTATATTGCATGTTTAGATTGTGATATCACTGAAAATATAGAGGCTAATAATATTGTTTTGGAAATACTTACATCACAATAGTGAATCATTACAACTAAACTTCAAGGTATTTACTACTGTGACATCTCAAGTTTCCTCTTAAAAGTTTTGTCTTTGTTTATTTACTTTTCATTTGGGTGAAAAGCAGTTAAACCTCTGCTACAGAAACCTCCACGCCCAAACATAATTATCGGCATTGTTGTTATTGAGGTTGCAAAATAGATAGTTTCCTGGAGAATTTGGTTGTAGCAAACAAGCTGATAATAGGGACCTTATGCAAGAAACAACGATGATGGCTATGAGAACGTTGTCAAAAAATACTATTTTCTGTTATTGCAATAACAATTAGTCCAAGTCATTTGGCATGGAAAGTGCATATCAGCATTGCACGAAATGAAGTTGGTATGAACAGTCTTGACGTTTGCAGACAAAATCGAAATTCATCGTCAGGTGCTCGCATCCTCCACATAACCTCAAATTTGGTCATTTTACGGCTAAGAAATGTACCAAATTGTAAAACACACGGGTGGGGCGTGCAGTGCCTTTGCGTTTGTTCATTAAGCCTTCTGTTTCATGGCATTCTCATAGCTGTCTCCCTTACTTAAGGTCCCCAATGGCAAATTAAACACTGTAACAAAGACTTGCAAGCTGATGTTCTAAGCGTTAACCCTCTTATTTTCCTGGGACCCAAGGACCCAAGCTCTCTGTCCACTTATGGGACTCAAGTTTACCTGCTTACAATCATACACTTGGGAACATAAGCAACAAGATCGCTCCGGAGAATGAGGACCCAACAGGGTAACATTATTTCCAATTATTGTAATATTTTAATAGGTTCCAACTATCCAGGAATTCATCTGGTAAAAAGGAAAATTGATGTAGCAAGGAAACTTACTGTAAAAATCCGAAAACCATGAACAGTAGAAATGTTTATGGAATGTTATTGTTTCAAGTAAAAAGCCAATCAAATCATGCACAAGAAAACTAAACTGCAACCAGTAATGGTAATTAGTTTGTGGTTTCATGTCGCTTCTGATTGGTTGCTGCACAATGGTTAATGTCATTAATCAAATCACATTGTTCACAGTTTTCAGATTCACACAGTAAAACAATGTGATCCTGTACTCCTGCATTCCACAGAACTTTAAGATTTGTCTTTAATATTGTTGTAAAGAGGATTAGCAAAATTATTAACATTGCTTACCAAAAATGTGAAGTCCATGTACTGTAATAAGTTCTTGACTTTGCTTGTTAAACAAAATTACATTCATTAATAAAAACAAGCTTCATTATCTGTAAATGCTATAACTTAAGTGAACTTATTTGTGGATTATTTTATCACCAAGTGGTAAGAGTCAACCGTAGGAACCTTCAAATATTGTTTCCTTAGTTTATTTTAAGTTGCAATCTGTACTTTCTCACTTTCTATTACTCGAGTTTGCATTTAAAGTGTAAAAAAAGTCATGTATTCTTGCAACTTACCATACTGTTAGTGACTACACCGTAAATCAGAGCATTGTCTGATGTGGCATGCCTGTCATCTGAGACATATGCTCATTCATTATCTTCATATAATTTAAGTCTACATTCAAACTTCAGTTTGAGAGACAGATAAATCATTTTTGCCTATGCCTGACTCCGAATCTAAGGATGTATGATCAATATGCATATCCTCTGCTGTCTGAGTAGCACTGGTCTCTGTTACAACACCCTGTGTTGAGTAAGTGTGCACGGCAGAGTTCATATCCTGGTGTACTTGGACAGTAGCAAGAGATAGTGATCCAGGCAGGCTTTGTTGTCCCATGTCATTGGCCTCTCCTTGTAGATGATGAGTGTGGTTGGATGAATGATCTCCACCACCCTCTGAGAGATTGGACACAGTGACAAGTCCAGAGGAAGGCGATGCGTACACACTATACATAACAGGAATTTGCCCAGCTTGTGATGTAAGCATCATGGATGATGGGACAACATTGCCAAGGGAAACAACACTGCCATCTTGATTGGTTGCAATGGGTAACACTACTGTTCCAACTGATTGCAAATTGTTCCCTTGTGAGCCAGATGACTGGTCGACGTTATGCTCATGTGTCTGGTTGGATTCTTGGCCCATTTGTAACGTGATGGTGTTTGACGTGGTTGTGGGGTTGACTGCATTCACCTGGACAGTCTGTGTTTGAGGCTGAACTCGCTGGATCTGTACAGGCTGAGAAAGAACCTGTGCATGAAAGAAAACACTGACTATAAGGGAAATTAAAGCTTAACATATTTTGATTTTTGCTTATTTCTTGCTTCAAGCTGTGGCTATTAATTTTAAGTACAGAGAAATGAGCTGGGTTAAGAGTATTTCCATCCATTTTCAGACTGGTAATGGTAACGGTAACAGTGTTCAGTTGGTTCTCTTCAAGCAGATGCTAAATTGCAGACAGCACTCGGAGGTGGACAGTTCTAATGTGATAAGAGAGTAAAATAAGGAAGAAAGTTGGGATACAGAAGAAAACCTACTACATGTAACTGGAAATCATACCTAATAATAGATTAAGCACTACCACAACAGTACTGTACTCAAAAGGAATAGGATAAAAAATTGGAAATAAAAACCAAACTCCTCCCTTTCTTTATCCCTCTACTTTTTCTTTCAAAATTGCCCATACCTGTACAGTGGAACCTTGCTGTTGCCCTTGAGTAAGTGGTTGTCCTAACTGAACTGACGTGCCTGGAGCAAAGATGGTTGTAAATGCTCCCCCAGGCATAGCTTGCACAGAGTAGGAGGATTGAACAGATGGATTCTTATTTCCACCCTGCTGCTGGATGTTTGAAGGTGGGATGTAAGTTGTGATCGGGAAAGAATGACCTGCCGCAGGCAATGCCGTGATGCCCGTCATGGGCCCACTGGTACCAGATAATGCTCCTACTGCTAACCCTTGGCTTCCGTCTATTTGTTGGGTGGTATAAATAGCACCTCGGTCCTTTGAAAATAAAATCATAGCGATTAGGTCTCCATGAGAGTAATGTATATCAAGCAGGACATGGTAGCATTAAGCTGGGTAAAAAGACAAAATTAATAGCCTCACTTTTGTTTGCCTTTCGTCACTCAAGATGCCTTTGGCCAAGTTCTCTCATAGTCCTGGGAGTTAACCCATTGACACCTGAACTGCCCTGGACTGTCCCCATTGACGAGTAAAATCGTCTGGCATTAGACACAGTAAAATCTATCAAGTTCCACAAGAAGCGCATGACCTTGAAGTGCGTGGCTAGCAACTCTTTTCCTTGGAACAAAGCTAAGGGTTTTACAACACCAAATTTATGCCCAAATATGAAGAAAAATAAGATTGAAGCTGCACATGCAAGAAAATGCACGAGCTATATTACATCCAAATAAGGAATTTTTTAAACTAAAAAACCCCAAGCTCTGAACGAGAGGTTCAAGGCTACAAGGTCGTTAGCTTATCTGGTCGGACTCCTAAGAGTCAGTGGGTTAATTTGGGACGTATATGAAAGAACAGACCAGTACACAGGAAACTCACTGCCCTACTCTGCAAAGTTTTTACTTCTGAAGGGTTATGAACTTTGAAGTGTTATGGGACAAGAGGAATGGTTAATTACCCATCTTCTGTTCAGGTGTAGTAGAAGACTTACAACTAATAATAATTATTTTTGTATGCCTTAAACTTTATATTATATTGCTAAGAACAAGTGTTCTAATGAAGACTAAAAATCAACAAAGAGCAGTTCCCTGAGACAAGAGCCTCTCAGGAAAGAAAAATCTCTCAGAGTTGAGTGAACAAATCATACACGGCTTCAAGTGCAGGAATCAATCCTGGGTCCACATACAGTACATGTGGATGAGGGTTGCTCTCACCCACTGCTCTCCCCTTATCACCGGTAATGCTGTTTTGCAGGAGTTTGCCTTGGCAAATAGTTGGCTAATTAATCGGAAAGCTTAAAAATTTGCTATCATCGTTTCAAGCAAGTTGATTATGAGAAAACTGTTAAGTCTTATAAATTTGTAGCACATTATTTTCATCCTTATCCCAAAGCTACCAGTGCAAAGCTCTGCCACAAACGCAACGTATTGAGTTTCATTGCGGTGTGAAGTACAGTTTAACATCTTGACAGAAACGTATTTATTCATTAAATAAATAATCATAACGTCGTTCCCATACATCTTCACAAAAATGGAATATAGAAGTTGAAAAAATATTAGTTGTCTTTCGCCGCTAATCATATTGGCAAGGACACGATGATGAATGAAACTCGACAGAAAAATAACGTCAAACGCCATTGGCATATCAAGTTACAATAACCAAGACCGAAGGAGAAAATATTACAATTTTCTCGTTGATTCGTTTGGACTGTAATAAATTTCCTTCCTAGGAGGATTCCCCAAACTCGGCAAATGAAACAAACAAGCCTAGGTTTACATTCGTGTCCAAAAATGGGCAAGAAACGTACCAAAGAAGGAAACGGGTGCCATATATGGTTGGAATGTTTGAAAGGATACCGCGTTTGAAAATCTAATGCGAAAATTTTGCCGCGAAACAAATATCTAATCGAAGTAGACTACGCGGAAACCAATCATACACCTATAATTTGTAAATAAAATAACAGTTTGAGGTGAAGCAATCCTAAAAAAGTGAAAAAAAAGCAGACGATTACTACGAGAAGAGAGTTTTCGACGTAGAAACCAGCCACAGTAAAGCGCTCCGCTTCATTATAAATTTCTAATCACGTTTGTGAGAAAAACTTAGCTGTAAAATGTATCCGGAAACTCAGCAGGATTTACCCATCCTTACAATAAATGATCATGTTCTGGATAAAGCCAACAATTTCAATGGCTATGGAGGAAAAAAGGTTGGAAAAAACGAATGAAGTATTCGCCAATTACCTTTTCGCAATTTCTCACTGTATTCTTACCTGCATTTTATCCCCTTCGTTTTCGTTGACAGTGTATGTCAAATCAGTTTCTTCGTATCCTGTAGCAGACATTCGCTGGTCTGGATTTGGAATCTGAGAAACTGGAGGATCTGGCGAGTTGAGACAAGTTTGAATAAGAGCCTTGCCACTTTCAGATGTAATCATAGGTTGAAGTTTCCTTGTTGCGAAAGTATAAACATGTCCCGTTTCTGAAGCGACCAAGAGCATCACCTGTGTTCCTGTCAGGGTGCTGAGCTCGTAGGCCTGTGGGATTTTAATAAAATTCGATTCAGTAAATACGGAAAACAGGTAGAAGTGCAGACAACTTAACATCATGATCAGCTGACAATTATGTTCTTATGAAAATGATCATATTGATCAACAACTAACCTTCTTCATAATTCCAGTTTTCCTTTTGCTAAACGTTGTATACCTCCTTAGCTTGCTCTCTATAAACTTCATTTCTATTTTCACCCTCCCTCGCGTTTTTTTCTTGGGTCTATCTTCCACCACCTCACCGCCTCCACCATCATCGCTGTCAGCTTGCCTCTTCATGCCGTGTTCATCTGGATGATCCATCGCTGCTTCGAATGCTCCTTGTTCAATCGTTGTCGGGTCAAGAACTCCGCTTCCTTGAGCCTGAGATGCGTATTGCATGGTGTCTAATGTAACTGAAGTTGTTGTTGATTCTTCGCTCTGCATTATTCCGGTTGTGATATCGCCTTTTATGGAGACTCCTTTTTCGTCTCTGTACTTCTGAAAAAGGAATGTGGGTGGGCTAATATGGCGGACTTATGTGCGAGCTGCTGGATCATGTGACCATATTACACCCGACCGGAAGTGACGCAAAAAATCTGTAGCTCATCATCTCTCACCCAATCCGGAGAAATATTCATATATGTTCTTTCTTTATACTTTTTTAAAATTAGCATTTACAGGGAGGAATGCGCCGTACGCAATGATATAACGGAAAAGAGGAAGTAAAAATTGAAAAGTAAATAAAACTAATTTTATCCCAGCAACCCATTCTCTTCGTGATGTTACCTCGGTAACCTGCACAAAAACACTCGCAGACAAAAAAGGAAAGAAAATAACACGTAAGACTGCTTACCTTAAAAAAACTTTAGCAAAATATAATCGCATCAGAGTTGCCTCATTTAAGCCGATTCCTTTAAAAGAATGAAAAACTATCCCAGTTGCATACCAGTCAACATATGTCAGTATCGTGTTTTTACACAAATGTCGTACGATATCGCAAAGTCTGTCAATTGACAATAAAACAAGAGAGTAAGCAACAATATTTAAAGATGTTCTGGGAGTAACAAGGTTCTATAATAGGCAACTTTCACGATAGCGTCATTTGACTACAACTACCACAATTCAGTTTGTTTTTCTTTTCTTATTTGAATTTTGTGTTCCTAGATCTAGAGGGGTAGAAATAATAATAGCTCGAATTAGTATGAAATAGGCAACACCTAAAGGATTCTGGTACTTGTAGTCAAATGGCGTGATCATGCAAATGTCCTATTAAAGAGATGATTTGACCTGGATCCTATTGCTGTTTTCCTATTGCTGATCCTATTGACTTTCAAAACGTTGGGACAGCTTTTAGTTTTAGATTTACAACTTTTTATCAAGATCTTTTGAACCAGAGAAGTTAGTTATCATTTTAGTAATAATGTATTGATTTGCACTCCTTGAAGTGATTTTATACATTATATTCCGTATAGAAATGAATGATTTTAGATGGAATTTTTAATTTACTTAAGGCAAATAGACCGGCGACCACCAGACTAAAACAACCACAAAGAAACCCCATTTCAGTTTGTGAAAAGACAGTTTTAGAAAACATCCAGGGCGCATTGATTTGCTAGTCCCTTCATATTTGTCCATCTAACAGGTCGGATAGAACATCATTGCATATAATGACGTCACTCTCAATATTTTACGTGAATCGCTCGTGAATCGACTCATCCGGATGATACTTGGGATGAGTGACGCTCCCTGTCTACAACAACAACAACAACAACAACAACAAAAAACAGTGTTTTAAAGTTACATTTTTAAAAATATTTGTTTTCGTCGAATCTACTAGAAAAGCGTGTTTAAAAAGAATCTGAAAATTGAGATTTGTCTGACAAGTACTTTTTGTACCTTTTAAACCTTATATCCCAAAGCAAATCATGAATCCAAAATGCCCACACGGGACTCAAGATCAGATGAAGATTACTTATGACACAGCACATTTAATCTATATCGCAAAAACTATTTTCAAAGATGAATAGAATTCTATACCTGACGAATGGCTAATAATTGAATAACAAGTTGACTAAGACTAGCTGGTGTAGAAAAAAAATACCAGTCGGAGACTGTCTGGGGGTATTGCTGCTAGTTTCGAGGACTTGCGGGAAATTGTTCCAGTGAAAGCACATTGTCCATTTTTTGTGTGTTGCGGTAGGGGGGATGGGGGGATGGGGGGGGGGAGGGTGGGGCGAGAACAACTTTTCTATAACCTGTTACGGCCGGAGCCCAGCTCCTTGCTAAGGTCATCAATTCAGTCATTTGTTCAAAAATATTAGATATCAGAATTTTAATGAAAAATAGCCGTTCGAAAGAATGGACGTGTTCCAGCCTTTGTACTAACATACTTACGGTTTTTGTCAGATTGTTCAATATCCTGTGAGCGTGAGACACCGAGAAAATGTTTTTGGACTGTTGAAGTTCCAGATTCTGATGATTTTAAGCCTGGTTTCCATATTATTGTCCGGATCGTCGCGATCGCCCCAGTCGTTTCAAATAATGGTCAAAGGCGATCGGGACAATTATATGGAAAGACTACCCAGACTATCGCTAAAACGACCCGTGCGACTCAGACAGACGACTTCGATCATCTGGATTGAACTCAGTTCTATCCAAGCGATCGAGGTCGTCTCAGTCCCCCGGGTCGTTTGCGATCGTCTGGATAGTCTTTTCATATACATGTAATCGTCCCGATAGCCTTTGAACATTATTTGAAAAAAACTGGAGCGATCATATACATACATACATACATACATACATACATACATAACTTTATTTAGTAAAGCAGGTCAAGAGGAAAAAAAGCAACTTTACAGCTGATGTGGACCTACTGTAATAAAATTAACAATACATACATATGGTAGTGATTATACTTTAGATAAATAAGATAAATAATGGCTAAAAATAAATAAAGCATAAAATATGTATTAATAATAATAAAAATCGGCATGCTTATTATAAACTACTGAGCTGTCTTTTTCAAAAGTGATATTCATAACAGTATGTTTTAACTGCCTCAGTCCATTTTTAAAGCCTGTTTGATTAGAAAAAGATCTTACACTATCAGACAGGGAATTCCAGGCGATTGCAGCCCTGTGTACAAAGGAATTACGACCGAGCTCAGTGTTTGGTCTATTAACTAAAATATTTAAAGATTTCCTAAGATTATAGCTCTTACAGGTCCTAACAACTAATGAATTTATTTCCTCTAAACCTAAATTATAAAAAGCCTTATGAGTAATCATTAAAATACGAAATTTATAAAAATATTCAAGAGGCATCCACCCCGCTCTTGCTAAAATATCTTCATCAGTCATGCCCTTTGGCAACTTATGAATTAGTCTAGCATCTCTAATATGTATCAATTCTAATTCTTTAAATTTGGAGCCAGAGCCCCAAACCACAACCCCATAGAGGACACTTGGGATTACAGTCTTAAAGTACTGAGTTAGAAACCAGGCTTTTCATCAGAATTTTCAAACTATCGTCAAACTGTTTTGTTCAGAGAAAGGAAGTTTCGAAAATTTTGAGGCTCGTTTATTGGAATTTAAAATCCGCTTCCAATAAAACTGATCACCGATGAAATGATATATGAAAAGGATAATATATGAACTGTGGATATGAAATTAAGTGAAGCTATGATCCTCACAGTTATGAACGCAATTTTTGCAAGTGATTTCATATCCGCATATATCATTTCATCGTTGATTCATTCCTCACGGGAACATTGGAATCCACAAATGACCAAATCCCAACGTCAGTGGCTTCATAGCTCAGTTGGTTAGAGAGTCGCACCGGTATCGCGAGGTCACGGGTTCAAACCCCGTTGAAGTCTGGAAATTTTCAGGCTTCTTTACGCAATTGCAAAAATTGTGTTCATAACTGTGAGGATCATAGCTTCACTTGAGAACTTATCGCGTTGGTGATCTATGCACGCACTGCATGCCTATTTTCTTTCAACCACGGACATTCACTGAGTTGAAGAGTAGATGAAATGAATATAGGAGTAAAATATTTACATTGTGCAAAATAAAAGTGCTTAGGCATTTTTGGTTTTTAAAGAAATTTTTCCTGCACCGTGTCCTGTCGTAAGATATTCACCATTCTTTAAAGAAGTCTTCAGTGCTGCCTCCGCGAAGATGCGAAGGGAAGCCAAATTTCATTCAAGTTATGGCTTTAAAAACTTTATATATCGAAAATCTTTAGTCTTACACGAGTTACCGGGCGGGACGACATTTTCCCGTTTCCAATCAAAGAATTCCGTTTGTTGCGACTAAGGGTTGATATTTTTGCACTAAAATTCGACCGCGGAAAAGGAGAGACCAAAAAGTGTCACGCCGCATTTACCACTACGCTGGGGCCCGTTTCTCGAAAGTCCCGAAACTTTTTGGGCCTAATTTCCTTGTCTCTCTAAAGAACGCAGAGAATTTAAGTAAACAAAGTTCAGTATTATTTTCATTTTGGTTATCTTGAAAACATCTTAAAAGATCGGTTTATGGAAGGTAGTTTCGGCCCCCCACGCTTACGAGCAAGCTCCCACAAAAGAGAGCTTGCTCCAAGGGCGTACATGTTGCCAGTCACCTCAAAACGCAGACTGCAGACTGTGCAGACCGGGCAGACCAGGGGTAAAATATGGCGTTACCCTCACTATTATTGAGAGCTAACCGTAAACAGGCTAACCTGATTGTTATTTAGGCCTAATTAGGCTAACCGAATTTTCAGTTTACAGACGGTCTGCACAGTCTGCAGTCTGCGTTTTTTAGTGTCCCACATGTTGCTAGGATTTTTCCAAGGAGGGGATCACACTCTCTCACACCCAGGGTACTTAACGGTTTATCATGTCGACATCCACGCTGTTTTTAGCGAAAGTGACAATTTTTCGGATGAGCAGTGAGTGCGTGGAAAGGGACAAGCCTACAAAATAGCGGCATAGATAAAGGAAGTTCCAGGTAAAGTAAAACTACTCTGTTCCAGGAACCGAATTAAGCTGTAAAGCTGTCCTTGAGCCCAAAGCATATCAGCGGTTTCCTACGAATGACAACAAAATCCCCGTATGTTAAGACGTGTTCTGAAAGTGAAAACCAGTCATATCGAGCCACGGAAAAATGATTGCCGTCTAGTGTTTACAGATATTTTTGGACGAAGCTGGCTCAGCACTGTTTTTTAATTATGAGCTAAATAATCAGTACTTGCTCCGAGTTTGATATATTGAGTATATCATGCGTGAGGTAGTTCTAACAGCAGCAAGCCTGGCTTTAACAGGCGCTGTGGTCGCCAATGCTTACTACCAAAAACATCAATTTTATCCAACTGTTATTTACCTTACCAAGTCAAGTCCTAGCATGGCGGTAAGTCGTACATCTGCACTCAGTAAATAGGAATTTAACTTATTCTTTCAGAAGCTCGATGGGAGCGGAAGAGTTTGTTGTATCGTTAGGGCTAATTAATCTTAAACTTATTTTGGTTATGAAATTTGTTTTTTGGTAGGTTTTGTACATCCAGGCATTTGTTCTTGTGATTCTACTTGGTAAAATGATGAGAAAGGTGTTCTTTGGGCAGCTGCGAGCTGCAGAAATGGAGGTAACATCTCCCTCATACCTTGAGTAATTGTAAACAATGACGATTGGCGAAAGTCCTTTTTTGTGAACTTTATTGAAAGAAGCAAAGGAGATTGTACTTATCTCCACCAACCTTTCCCACAGGGAATAAAAGTTGTATGGCTTCCTGAAAGGCTGAATGGTTTGCTGAAACATGGTATCTTTAAGCCCTGCTAGTCCAATAACTTAAGTAATTGGACCCTGAACTTGTTTAGTAAAGCCTGGTTTTCACTAGCAAAGCAAGCAATTAAGAGTGCTTATGTCACCCTGAAAACGGGTTTGAAGCACAAGCACAAGGATCAAATATTTTCCTTTTTCTTGTGCTTGTGCTAATGCTTGCGTTCATTTGCATAATTTGTGTGAAAACGAAACTCGCATCGCATATTGAAATTTGCTACGTTAGGCCAATCAAAGCACTCATTCCAATCCAGATACCCTGTGCCGGAGCATTTGAACAAAATTGTGGAGGCCATGGTTGATTTTGATGCTTACCGGTATGTCAATGTTCATTTTCACTTAGCTAAAGCTACTTATGCCTACGCTTGTACTTTTGCTAGCATCATTGGTGAAAACCAGGCTTAAGGATGGTGCCTACTAATTCAAAGGTATTTTTGCACCGGTTTATGGTTATGCAGGAAATGTAGATCTAAACAAGTTGTATTGAAATCCAAAAAGAAAATTTGGGATAACCACGCATTTTTCAAAGATAATTGAAGAACATTTGTAAAAAGCTTTAAAATACAAAGCAATGTACAGTATGGTGTTTTTTTCTCAAATTGAAGCTTAACCCATTGACTCCCAGGGGTTCCCCATTGATGAGTAAGATTGTCTGGTGTCAGAGTAAAATACTAAGTCTGGCCGGTTTAGGCCGGTTTGGACGTCAAAGGGTTAATTATCTCTCAAAAATGCATGGCTACCCCCAATTTTTTTTTTTGGATACCAAGAATGCTTACTGAGATCTACTTTCTCCGGATAGTTTTAAATCGCGCAAAAATATCACTGTATTGGTAAGGATCACCGATAGGAAACTCGAGTATCTCGAGATGCGCAGAACATATGCGCAATAACAATAGTAGGCACCGTCCTTAAAGGCTCATTTTCACCCTAGATGCAATGCGATCGTTTGTTATTGCTTTGAATCTCAATACAATACATAGAGATTACTGCATGGAAAATGCGTGCGTATGATTTTTATTCACAAGTTGAGTAGTATCAGAAAACGAAATGATACGAAATGAGTGGATAAAAATCGTGCAAAGCATTTTCCATGCTGCAATGTGTTTATTTCATAGGTACTGAGGTTTGATAGACAAATTTATTTCGCACAAATAGAGTGGGGCGATGAAAGCAATAAACAATGGTTTAAAATCGCCCAACTGACGATTTATTTAATAAAATTTACAACACTTACTGTGTTTCAGGTATTTCAAAGTAGTCCAAAGTGAATAGTGTTTTTTAGTTTGTCGCTTGTCAAAGCTATTGGCACTTTGGGTTTGTCTCCCTTTCCTTGCTTTTTTAGTTGTTTTTGTTTGGACTAAAGAACCTCTCTGGTTTTCTCAAATACCAGGTCGTTTGTTATGCTAGCAGAATAACCCTTTTTCTTCATAATTTTGTCATTCCAAGCTAGCCACTAAGTTAACTTCATAGGAGAGCCGGCTTTATTCATTGCCGTTTTTAGCGCGGACGGAGATGATAAATTGGTTGATGTAGTCAGTATTCATTCAGCTCAACCGCTGGAATACCTTCCGTTTTCCTGTCTTCGACCTTCGTTTTCAAAATTCATTCAAACAATCGTACATCTCGTTCAGTTTTTTGAGTGGCATTTCTGTTTTCTTGTTCTAAAATAAATTCCTCAACTGAGCAAACAGAAGCAAACCTTCAAAGCGCGCGGTTTTTGTGCAACAGCTGTCGGATGACGTTTCATTCGATACGTTCATTCATCACTAGAGAAATTTCGCCGTTCGGGTTGCTGATTGGACGAACGATGAGATATAATAATTATTATAAACCCATTTAAAATTGATAGTCACATTCATTATGTAGGCATCTTCTTCCCAACCATTATGACTGCCCTGCTTTAGAGGTCTTGAACGTTTACCTCAAGTATCATGAACCTAGAGCACTGTACAGTAGTGCTGAGGATTGATATTCCACTTTTCAGCATTTGATTGAGAGATCCTGGTATGCAGTCACAGAAACCTGCTTGGCATTCACAGTTTTTCGGGATGATTTCAGTCCTCGTTTTGTAGCCCAGTTTACCATGCTTCTGTTTTTAAAATGCTTCCATTGGCTGGCAGAGGACAGGATCGACTACATGGAAAGAAGTCCTTTGTTAACATGGCTCTTCCATGTGAGAGCAGTTCTTCTCCTCATGTTTTTAGGCATGGTAGATGCAGTTCTAGTTCACATTGCGTACAACACAGTCATGCAAAGTGGAGCTTCAGTACAGCTCGTGTTTGGATTTGAGGTGAGAGAAAAGGCTATGCATAATCTATCCTTTGGCCAATTGACCTCTTTAGCTTGTACGTTTTGTTTTCCCATTTCAGACCATGTGATGTTACTCTTAGACTAGAAAACAGTTTCTTTCAATGTTGTCTCATGCACATGCTTGTACAGGAATATTTAATGAAAAGGCAAAAATTTTAAAGAATTCCCTTGAGAACATCACATGGTCAGAAATGGGAAAACAAAACGTACAAGCCAAAGAAGTCAATGTCTGGGTGAAACACTGAGATTGTTCTTGCGTCGCATAGCTCAAATTATGGATTATAGTACGTACCAAAAACACATTAATTTATAGGCATAAGGATTCTTAGTAATTTCTTTCATTGTGACAGTCCTAGCAGACATGGGAATACATGTAGTAGTAATTTTATTAGTATAATAGGCCATTTCTGAGTTCATGTCTACCTCTTCTTCAAAGCGAGTCTATGTGCTAAGTTTTTGTTGTGAAAATTAGTTTTCATTCATATGTAAAGTAGAACTAATTACCATCACAAAAACTTCGCACTTAGACTCGCTTTGAAGAGGAGGCAGACATGAACTCGGAAATGGCCTATTACAGTGTACTTGTAGGTGATTATTGAAAATTCTCTGCACTGATTAGTTGCACTTTAGGTCATTATTACCCGATAAACACCTAGGCTGTTTTTTCAAAATGGCCGCAAGCTGTTTTATCAAGGTGACAGAAGAAGAAATTAATAATTATTATTATTGTTTTAATGAGACATGCATATTTTTTCAAATAATCACCTGTGAAATTATGCTCAGTGAATGTCTGTGAATAAAAACCTCGACTTCATCTCGGTTTTTATTCACCATATTCACTGAGCTTGAGGTGAATACTTGTTTTAGTATAATTTCACAGGTGATTATTTGAAAAATATGCATGTCTCATTAAAACAATAACAATTCGTATTAATTTCTTCCTCTGCCACCTTGACAAAACAGCTTGCAGTTATTTTGAAAAAAAACAGCTTAGGTGTTTATCGGGTAATAAAACTTAGCCAACGAGGCCATTGGTCAAGTTGGCTAAAATCAGGCGATATTCCGCAGAATTGAGCAGGATGATATTATTATTGTTTTATTATTCAACACATTGGTGACAAAGCACAATTTTCTGCGTTTATTGGAAAAAAAGCTGGAAAAACTACCATTTTTCTCTGCAACACACAATTACGTATATCGCAGGATATACGTCAAGTAGGCGCCACAAATATTGAGTATGCTATGACCATATTTGGACATTGTCACATTGTGTTGAATAATAAATAAAAATATCCTGATATGAAATCAAAATTCATAGCCATACCTTTAATTAACTTATCAGGGGGAAGCCAGGAGTGGGGTACTAGCACCAGTCTACACTGAGTACAGTACCCTGCTTACTCTATCACAAGGTCGAGACTTCTACTTTAAAACTTAATTAAACCCCAAGCTAGGGCCTTCTTTTCAAAGGAAAAGTGTTTTGTAGCTGCTGGAGATGAAGTGGAAATTAAATGAAAAATGTTGCTATTTCCTCGACATCTTTCTCTTGATTTTTCAGTATGCCATTCTTCTGACAATAGTGGTTACCATACAGATGAAATATGTCCTGCATATTATCGACCTTAGAAGTGAAAATCCATGGGACAACAAAGCTGTTTACCTTCTTTATACTGAATTAATTACAGGTAAATTGTGTCTCAATTTTCTCACCTTGTTTTGACTATTGGTCAGTCATTGCTGTCTTTGTATTCTATTTAGGTTTTATCAAGACTGTCCTGTATAGCTGTTTTATGGTTATCATGATTAAAGTGCATACATTCCCACTGTTTGCCATTAGACCAATGTATTTAACTTTAAGGTAAGTTATGAAGAGTACAAACAAGGACTCGTAATGTTTGCTGTCGTAGAAAAATGTAAGGCATTCTTTATTGAAACAAATGCCAACCCTTAGGCCGAGGGATTTGGTAAGTGCATATGTTGTGGTTCAAATTTTTTGCTGGATCAATTTTTTCCATCATTTTCCTTAGTTTCAGATTATGACAATGAATAATAATTATTATGAGACAAAGAAAAGTCAAAATTGAAGTGTTTTGAAAAAATTTGAACCTCAACACATAATTATGCTCCCCCCCCTAAAGACCCTTTGAGCAGTGAGTGTCTCAAAAGAGGGGTGTGAAAACCATTTCAATGCTGACATACTTTCTTAAATGAAAAGTGCTATTGATTAAGTTGTTTGATAGTCTTGCTTTGTAAAATGTTTACTCACATGCAGCAAGGTTGGGCAAGTATACATTATAAATTATAGAGGAGTGCTTAAATGAACGAGTGAGTTTAACAATCCTTCACAGCAAGTGATTAATAAAAATCGTACAAATGAGCCAACCATGAAGTAATTTGTCTATCATATAAGTATAGAGATCATAAAGTTAACGAGGTAAGTGTTGATGGAGAGGCTATCAAACCATCGATGGTGAACAAAAGCCCCAAACAAATAGCAAAATATTTTTTAAGTAAAAGAAATTTTTACCTTCCATACCTCGCTTTTAAGATTTTCTGAAGTATTTTGTGGGGAAAAGTAAGCGATAAAAGAACAAAAACTTTGAAAACCATACACCAGTTAGCCGCCATGTTTAAAATTTTACTCCGGGCATTGGTTCACAGGCCACCCGTGCCAAAGTTCAACATAAATATAGATTACTTCATGGTTGGTGAGTGCGTACGATTTTCATTCACGAGTTGTGAAGGATCGCATAAACAAATGAGTAAGCGAAGCGAACGAGTGAGTTACACGATCCTTCACAATGAATGAGAAATAAAAATCGTACGAACGAGCCAATCATGAAGTAATTTGTCTATCATATAAGGACAGAGATCATAAAGTCAGATAGATAGATAGATAGATAGATAGATAGTTTAATAAAAATATTACTTCGCAGCCAAAAGGCTGAATTGCATAATACTTTACAAATTTGACAATGATACGCTATATATACTATGTTAAGATACATGAGTATGACTAATTTAAATTTATTTAAAATACTACAAAATGCTAAAAAAAAACAGAAGTCAGAACAATAAGCAGATAGCTAATCGGACGCATATTTACACAGTGTTGTTGGCTAATCGGCACATGGCCGGAATGAATGACCGCTGAAAACGCTTGGTGCGCACACCCGGGAGGTCGTACTTTCTATTTCTCCTTAGATTATAATGGTTAACATGATCTGGAGGAAGTAAGTGGGATAGTTTGTGGTTACCAGAGATTACATTAAACAACTAGTTAACAGGCTAAGTGCTAATCGAGAGGCTATCAAACCACCGATCATGAACAAAAGCCCCAAACAAATAGCAAAATATTTTTTGAAATAAAAGAAAATATAATCTTTACCTTCCATACCTTGCTTGAGCACTTTTAAAACCTTTTAAGATCTTCTGAAGTATTTTTGTGGAGAAAACACAGGCCATCTGGGCCAAAGTTCAACATTATATTAGCCAATCAAAAGGCTGATACGACAATTTTTCACTTGTGAAAATAACAATATAGCCAATCAGAGCGTCGATATGTCGTTTTTGAAAAAAATCGTATGACCAATCAGCTGGCTTCTCTAGCGCAAAGAGACTATTTTTATCTCGATCCTTTTTGGTGCGTAAATCTTGGTACGTATATAATAAAGTGTGTTATTTGATGTTATTGAGATGCCTTAATGTCAATGCTACAATAAAGGGATACAATAACAATTTACAATTTTATGTCTTGGAGTAAATACATGTACATGTACATTATTAACTATACGCAATTTTCGTAACAGGACATCATACCTTCAACCTGATATAGTTAATGATTTTTAATCATAGTTGGGAAACTGGCTAGTTGTTTGATGTTGATGAAATGGCCCATTCAGTCCACAATCATTAATAAAGCAAAACAAATTAACTGTTAGCAAACTCTGCAGAACTCACTCCTTCCTGTCAAATCCAAATCACATACCGCCTCGTTTAGTGTCATGCACCTGGCTTGATAGTTGTTTTGTATTGTTGTCTTGCAGAGGATTTAAGAAATGTATCAGCGATGTTATCATGTCTCGGCGAGCTATTGCAAACATGAATACACTGTAAGTGCAAACAGTTTTAGGCAAAGTTTTCCGCAAAGTACAAAAAAAATTTCCATTTTCTTACCCTTTAGGTGTGTATACCGTGTAAAATGTGTCCCAATGGTTATGGCTTGGCTTCCAAGAATTTGGACTGGGGAATTTCAAAAAGTTTACTGTAACATTAATTTTTCCCCTCACAAACAACATTTCCAAACTTAAATTTAATATGTATTCCACTCTTTTTCCAACACGACTGCTTTTGTTCCACCTAGATAGTTGATTCTCATTTTTAAGTGATGTAAGTACTGTAAGTTGTATTTTTTCACATTGTTATTTCCAGCTATCCAGATGCCACTCCTGAAGAACTCCAACAGGGTGACAATGTATGCATCATATGCCGTGAGGAAATGACCACAGGTTGCAAAAAACTGCCATGCAATCACATCTTCCACTCTAGCTGCTTAAGATCTTGGTTTCAACGACAGCAGACATGTCCAACATGTAGAATGGATGTCCTCAGACCACCACCAGTTGCACAGCAACAGCCACCTCAGCCAGCCCCTCAACCACGGTTTGGTTACCCTCCTATGGGTGTTGCCCCTCCATTAGGCCTTCAACCTGCCCCAGGTGTACCACCTCAAGTACCTTTAAATGGTAGGAAACTTGATTAACAAGTTTTTAGACTTCCAAACAGTTTTAAAATTTCCAGAGGCATTTGCTGTTTTCTTTCTCAAATTTATAAGTAATTTATTTGAAGCTGAAATAAAACTCATGCAGTGATAGTTAAGACCAAGAAAATCAATAGATCTTCTGAGTTGCATTGTTGAAAGGTTGTTAATGTTTCTTCTTTGTCCTCTTACCGGTAATAATATCAGCAATTCCTTCAAGGCACTCTGTTAGTTGAAAGTGGTTTCACACCTTTTGCTGAGAAATTATTATTACTGACAAAGACATGCACAGCTATCCACTGAATTAATTCCTGTCCGACAGAGTGTGTAATGTTAACCTTTCCGTCAAACAACAAGGGCCTGTCTGAAATTACTTGCAACAAAAAACACCAGTTGAAAATACATATACTCTGGAGATGCTGGAGTGTGTGGTGAGTGTAACAATAGTGATTTTTCATGTTGTTTTGACTTTGATTCAGCTGTCCCTGGTATGTTTCCTGGTTGGCCACCAATGGGTATACCTCCAGCACCACCTGGACAACCGCAAGGTCCAGCAGCAGCAGCAGCACCAACAGGAGCAGCAGCAGCAGCATCACCAACTCCTGTTGCGCCAACCACAGCTGCACAATTGCCCACCCCTACTACAGGCAGTGTAGCTCCTGATCTTAACCAAGCCCAGGTAAGATACCATACAAACTCTCATGCACAAAAGTTATGCATAGTAACAAAGGGGTAAATGGGAGAGAGCTGCTTTTCACAAGGACCAAGAAAATTGTCCTAATATGACCAGTGTACATGTATTTCCCTCTTTTGTCTTCTTCTTTAAAGTGCTGTCCAACAGCCAAGATGTAAGGTGTCTAATTATAAGGTGCTTTAAAATGAGCTTCATTGGTTTTCTTGTCAAAAGCAAACTTAATCCCTGTGTTCTTTGTTTTCTCTAAATAATACAAACATTTACAGTACCATTATATATATATATATATATATATATATTTTAAGAGGAAAATATAGATATATATTAAATAACTTATGAAGACTTCTTAAGGCAAATTGATTATAATCGAACGTCAAACGTTTCGCCGGTTAGGGCTTCATCAGTGACTGATAAGTTATTTTACAAGACAGAATATATAACAAGTAATATATTCTGTATAATACAAGTAATAGTAACATATTAGTACAAGTACAAGTTCTGCGTTCGATCTGTACTCACGACCATGGTCAAGATTCTCCCATACAGACCTCCTGCTCGGTTAATAAGAGCTAAGTAATTATTGACACTAAAGCTTAGGGGCCTACTGACATTTTTTTGGGGTGCGTTGCTAAGGATGTAATGGTTAAGTAATCTGAGGGAATTTTGCATCATTTTGGTCAGTTTCTAACTTTTGTAAACCAATGACCCTAAGTATGACATCATCATGCCACGCCCATGGTCATGTGACCAACGAAAGAAAACTCTAAATTTGTCTATGTGCTACACAGTTTGGGTATTTAATCAGTGGTTTGATAATTTGTAGTCATTTTTGCATCCAGCCAAGCATGGTTTTCTTTTGAAAAATGTTCTTTTTAAAGAGATAAACGATACTGAAATACCCATAACATTTTCAAAAAAGATGATTTGAAAAAGTCAATGCTTCGCTATATTCTGTATTTTGGGGGTGAAACATGTTGGAAATTTAGCTTTTTCTCAAATGGGAAGTCAGTTTGTTTACGCATGCACAGTTGATCTGAGAACGAGTGCGAGGAAGGGGGCGTGGAAAACCCTTCGATGCAAACAACAGTTTGTGCGGTGACTTTTGCTTGCTTTTTTACTTTTGTGTCATTTAGCAGCCAAAATGTGATACGTATGCATGGGAATGCTGTGTAAAGAAATATTCAAACATTTTGTTTCACTTAGCAATGCACGAAAAATCTGTCTGTGGGCCCTTAACTGTCCCCATTTAAGTATTAATGTACTTCTTTTACTTCCAGTGAGTGATCTAACTCTTGCATTATTTCCAGATGCCAGCTTTTAGTCTACCTCCACCATTTATGTTTCCTCCTCCTCTAATGATGCCACCCTTTTTGTTTGGTGAGTGTTGGAATGTTAGGTTCACTGAGTGTAGTTCAATCCAGGGAGTGAATACTTTTGTTGTGTAATGTCGAAAATAATTAATTATAATAGGTCAGGTGCTCAGGGCCTATTTGAACTTATTAGCAACATGTTTACTCCATTAATAGCATACATGAAGAAAAGTACCGTACTCAGTTCTGATATGGGTATCTCAGTGCAAACAGAGGTTAAAAAAAAAACAAACATTCATAGCCAATCAAACGCGAGCCCTTCCTTGTGACCAAGTTATATGTGCTTGTTGCTTCTGTCTAATTATGACCATCTGGTTTTTTCTTCATGGATGCTATTATAAAGTAATCACATGCTCTTTTTCGTGCAATTTGGAATGAATAAGCAATCATAATTTTTATGCAATAACTTCAAATTGCACTTGTCCAACAGGCTCATGCAGTTTTGTTTGCCTTTGAAAAAATTTACTCATGCTTTTTTATCCAATTTGCACTTGAAATCATGTGATTAACTATAAAATTATGAATTGTAAGCTATGAAGCCTACTTCTAATTGCCAAGCATTATGCTTGTGCAAAGAAATCACATGTTCTCTATGTATCTATAATGTATCTAATGTATCTACTTATTCCAAATTGTGCAAGAAGATGTGTGTTCAGTTCTCAGCTATGAAAAACTTTCATCTAGGTTATCACAAATCGCTCCTGAACTAAACCGTACATGTACAGCTGTCCAGTTTGAAGGCCATTTGTGCAGTGGTCTCATACTGAAATCATTGCTGGTGATAAGCTATCAGATTAAAGATTTTCCTAGAAGTAATGGTTAACTGCTTTTATAAAAAAAAACAAGCAGTTATCATCCTACTGATTATTTGGAGGTTTTTTCAATTAATTATTTGGTCATCTAGGGTTGTCTTTTAAAGCTGGGCTCAATTTCCATACCTTTTCAAGTTGCGGATTTCAAATATTAGCCTTTGTCTGCTAAAAGTTTAAGTTGTTAACTGTACTAATTCTGGGTACTACTACCTTACTGTGCTATTCAACACATTTTTTATACTCCTTATAAATTATTATTAGCATTGTAACAGTTTGACCATGGCAGGTTTCTGTTAGTGCTTTAAAGTTTTAATAGTTAAATAATTATTATTTTTCGTCTGCTTTCAGGTGGCTTGACTTCTCCTTCAAACATAGACTTTTCATCCCTGAATGTGGAGCAGCTAGTTGCGGCTGAAGCTCAGGAGAGACAAAATGTTGAGGCCAGGATTAATATGTTGCGCACAATTCATGCCCTTTTGGATGCAGCTATAGTTCAGCTTAATCAGTATACTCAGATCATCAGTGAACAAAGGTAAATCAGTGGATTTTACTCAAGTGAAACAGACATTTATTTATTTATTTTTTTCATTTCTTGATACTCACAAATTGTACAAAGATTTGTGCTAGAATATGCCTGAAATGTGAATCAAAGATCACTTTACTCACTTATACATGTATTTCCTGTTTTCTTCTTTCAGCCCATCATCTGCTCATGCTTCTGAGCCTTCCACTTCAACAGGAGCCTCTGGATCAGGGATGGCAGGAACATCAGGAGCAGAGCCCCCAGGGCAGGGGGAGGGTGAGGCAGGCCCATCAGGGTTAGGGTCATCACAAGGTATCACTGCAAGCTCTGGAAAAACCTCAACACAATCAGAACTTTCTTCTCAGTCAGGTGCATCATCACATTGCCTTCCTGGAGACTCCGGTGTGCAAGCTGTGGTTACAGAAAATTCACAAACTCACTCAGACTTAAATGATGAGAACTCTGAAATAAGGCGAAGAAGGCTGGAGCGCTTTTCCGCTGCAGCAAGTCAGAATTCTGATAACGACAAAAGTGATTGATGTCACTTGACAAAAAATAATGATGCTTCTAAGAAGGAATTTCTCCCAACCACCCTCTCTCCCCATCCCCCCAAAAATAATCATGAAGAAGCAATAGGTGATTGGAAAAAATAGTAGTATTACGGAGAAGATGCTGAAGGTGACATGCTCAAAAGGCATCCGTACATCCAGGATATAATAGGGTGGGGTGCGCGGTTAGCAGGATAAACAGAGAAAGAAAATGGACAACACTGAATTAAAGTTGCTCGTAAAGGGTGTAAAACTATGCTATTTGGAAGCTGAAACAAAATATGAAAAGTTTTACATGCATGGTCATCTTTTTCGCATTTGTTGGACCCTCTTTATAATGGGGCAGTATGCTTCCTATCTATTTCTCATTTTAGTTTCTGTTGATGTTTTCTGTCATTTGATAAAAACTAGTCTGTTGGAAACCAATCATAATATACCAATAATAAACATGACACATCAAATTTAATAATTATTATTAAATTTGATGAGTCATGTTTATTTTATTGCAAGTCAAACCCCTAAGTTGCTGAACACATTGTTATGTGTAATGTCGGTTAGCAGTGATATTGGACATTAAAAAAAGCAAAAGTTTGGTAGGAAAATGAGGTTGTTGGAGTGTTACGGGAAGTAGTTTTCCACCAAGGGTCCTGAAAACATTTTTAAAGTACATGTGACTTATCACATCAGACCCAGCGGAATTTATGTTTCGATATTATTTGTGAACATTTATAACACGATATCTGTATTTTATAGTGAAGCATCAATACTTGAATGTATGTCGTAACTGCAAATAATTATTCCTAGAGTGCCCTTGAACAAATGTGAAAACGCTAAGAATGTGAGGGTTTGTATCAAAACACAATCGAGGAAACTGAACCAAAATGTGAAGGGTCTGTCATTAAAAGAGCTTATTATACCTGAATAAGTATGAAATTATTTTACTAGTATGTCAAAGAAAACCATGAACTTTATTCATCAGCACGTAGTACACTGCTTATTAAAAACTAAACTCGTTTACGATGTGGTAGACCCAACGAATGGTTGGTATCCTGTGCGCAGGCAGGCGTTTACATTCGTTGCATAGCAACGCACGCTTTATTCCTATATTTGTCCCATGATTGCAAAGTTCAAGCAACTTCATTCTGGAGACGTTTTCAGATTGACAAAACAACTTTACATGGTAACCTACATTTTTGAGCGAGACTATTGAGACATGTGAAAAAAACGCGTGGAATTTACGGCTGTCATATCGTTTCCGAGCTGTTAATTAAGTGGTAGTATAAATATTCGTCTAAAGAGAGAACAAACTTGAAGGATCAGAACTGTCTTCGTTTGGTTCCATAAAAGAACAATGGACTGCAAAGAAATCGTAGCAAAGAGCTGCTAACAGCGGCTTTCTGGAATGGGCTGTGGAGCTTCTAAAGTAACACCACACATCAATGATGAGGAATCTTCACACGCCGAACAACGCAAGGCTCACGAAAGATCAAATGGTCATTCCAATGGAATTACAAAGGGAGATGTAAACCATCCAATATCAAGCGTTAGAAAGGATGGAGATTCTAAACGAAAGATAGCAGAGATAAATGGAAATGTACTCGAGACCACAGCTGATGTATCGGAAAATAGGATACGTTCTGCTTCGAACGGTGGGTGGCATTTTTTTATTGATTGAAGATCGAAGCTTCTAAGAAGTCAAAACCAACCTTTTCCTTTACCGTTTGCAAAAACTAAACAGGTATTTCTAAATGTAAGTATTACAAATAGCAGATTCATTACTCCTTAATTAGTACAAAGACCGAAGAACCTTTCGATAAATCCAGACGCATTCAACTACATTTTAGAGTAATTTGTTTACGTAAGGTTTGTTGAACGTAGTTATTAATTAGTGTTGGTACAGGGAAGTGCCCTGTTCAAATGTTGTCTTATTTCATAACGCCATTCTTCAAACATATTTATTTGTTAAGGAATGAATCCCATTTATGTAGATAGCAACCATTGTTATGTGGATATTAGCCAAGCCAATAAGCAAGGCGAATTATTTCAAAAGTCATTCTTCGTAATTACTGAATTTTAATAGATTATAAGTTATACAAAAAATGTACATAGTTTCGCGAATAGTTTGCTGTGCTGTCGAGTGCCAGCAATGGACCGTTTCCATTTACTCGATCAGTATAGGAGGTTGATGTTGGTTGACAATTAAAACAATAGATTTTTCATTCTAACTTTCCATTATTACCAGCATCTCAAGTGGTTGACTGCAAGCCCCGTGATAATCGCATTAACTAAAATCAGGCAACTTCTTTTCAAGACTAGCCGTTTGCACCTTTTGTCAAAACTAAAGAAATTTACTAACAACAAGTTTATTAAAATATTATTATAATAATAATAATAATAAAGGCTTGTATAGCACCATTTCCCTATGGTCAAACAGCGCTATCACAGAGGTAATTTACCAAGTACATTATTCTAAAATAAAAATTACAATTAACCATAATTTAACCAATTAAAATAACAAAAAATTGTTCAGTCACCCAACCAAAAGCCACTTTAAACAGCCAAGTTTTGAGTTTAGACTTAAACTTAGATAGAGATGCACAACTTCGTAGTTCTAAAGGTAGGCTATTCCATACGATTGGAGCAGCAACTGCAAAAGATAGACCGCCATAAGTCTTAGGTTAAGTCTAGGTGCATGAAGTAGATTGTAGCCAGATGATCTTAAGGTTTGTAAGGTCTTATGAGTTCTGTGACGTAACTGGGAGTAGCGTTATGAAGTGCTTTGAATGTAGCCAGAGCGATCTTGAAAATAACTCTTTGTTCAACAGGAAGCCAAATGGAGTTTTAAAACTAAAGGCATAACATGATCTAACATGATCAAATTTACTTCTAGAATAAGTAAGTCTTGCAAAACAGTTCAGGACACATAAGTCTTCCAGAACACATTTAGGTTGACCTTACAAAAGTGAATTACAGTAATCCACCTTGGAGGTAATGAAGGCATGAACAAGACGTAGTGTATTGCATCCATCAAGTGAAAAGCAGTCTTCAAAGACATAAATATCAAGGCAAAACTGTTCAAAGGTTCCTTCCTGTAAAGAAACAATCCTCATAGTTTTCATGCTAGCACCATTGCAACCCATTTGACACTGCTATATTCCAGAAGAGTGGTCAAGAGGTTTATTTTTAGTGCATGTCAACATAACCTTTTGTCTGGTAAATCCCAAATGATGAGGGATTACCCAATCATGCAACTGTCAAAGATCTTCCTCACTTGACTGAAAACTGGAAATCGCAGACATCCCTCATCATCGGAGAGGATCACTGAGGCCAGACTACTTGGGACAACTGGGAAATTGCTTCTTTGTCCTTATTGGCTATCGTTCCTAATACATTAAGGGTCAAGTTTGAACTGTGGGTGACAGATTTACCAGTTTTGTAAATTGGTTTGCTTCAGTCCTCTGCCCTGTCAACCTATAAATCTGAAACAGGTGTATGGCAGTTTCCCAATTATCTTGGATTGGGCAGAAAACAGCAAAATCCTTGATGGATAATTTTTTTTAAATTTTTGTTTTGATTCATGACGAGCTCACAGTGCCTTCAACTGGGGGGAAAGGGTATTAAGTCAGTGGAGAAAATTTGCCTCTCTCAGTATTTGAAAATATCTTTAAGTTATTTATGTATTAAGTCTCAAAAACGTTGCTTTAAACAGGAGTTTTTGGAAGCCACACTTCGTCTCCATTACTGTCACCCAACTCTAGATCAGTTGCCTTTGATATTCCACTTGGACAGAATGGTTCTGTTTCCTCTGTTAACAGGCCACCACGTAGGTTACAGGTATGAAAAATCCACTGTCACTCACTTTTAGTTCACTATACTGTGGTTAAGCTAGCTGGAAATCATCAATGCTATATAATAACATTATACAGCAGGTGTAATAATTTAGTACTGGTATAATTGCTTTTTTATTTTGTCACTAATTTTTTTGCAATTTGGTTTTTTATTGTTTGTCCTAAAAGAAAATTGGGGGTAACCATGCATTTTTCAGAGATAATTAAGAGCTTTAATTTGAGAAAGAATGCCATACATTGCTTTGTATTTGAAAGCTTTTTACAAATATTATTCATCAATTATCTTTGAAAATGCGTGGTTACCCCCAATTTTCTTTTTGGATTTCAATAACACTTGTTAAGATCTACAGTTCCTGCATAATCACACATTGGGGCAAAAATATCTTTAATTAGTAGGCACCGTCTTTAAAGTGCAATGTATGTCATTTAAACTGGTGTTGTCACGCTTCAATGGTCACTGCATCCAGCAATGCATAGCGCTTATCAGTGAGTCCATTCATCATAATTGTCTTGATTGAGAAATACATGCTAGTTCTGACACTTGACTTGCTAGATTTCTATGATGCATAGCACTTGTCAGTGAGTACATTCATCATAGTGAACTGATAACTGCTATGCATTATAGAAATTTTGCAGTTCAGGTGTTAGAACTAGCATGTGCAGTATTTGTTAATCAAGACAAATGGTTGCAATTTGTTGAGAATAGTACCCCAGCATGTAGTCAATCAGCAATGATCACTACCATGTAATAAATTTCAAGTTATTCTCGCATTTTGATTGGTTCTTGCCTATGACCTATTAGAGGACAGACGCACAATTAACGTCACCATCAACTTTTATCATTATGCGAATAAAGTTTAATTCTTTATTCTTTAAAACAAATACCGGTAGTTTCCATGTTGCCATGCGTCTGTTCAATAATAAATCACAGAAGAAAGACGTCAAAATGTGGTGTTAAAGAACAGTAGTGACACACTCGGCTATCACCTCGTGTCACTCTTTTGTTCTCTTTTGTCATCTGTGATCTATTACTGAACAGACGCACAGCAACATGGAATCTATTTGTTACTTATTAATTGACTAGCCCTTCATGAGAGCTAGGGGTCATCACAGCTAAAAATCAACTTACTGTTTTTCCTTTTAGAAAATTGAGAGTGCCCCAGTCTTAACAAGGGAAGCTCTAGAACAAAAGCAAGCAGCAGCTGAGCTTAAGCGACAAAAGGTACAAATACTATGTTAACTATGCGAATCGAATCCTTCGTTTACCCATAAATTATGATTCCAATTTGTAACCTTTGATTTTCAAATTAAAAAAATATGTAGTGAGAGGTGTACATTTCTAGCCAAGATGAATATAATGTGATGGATAGTTTTAGTAATAAATTAAATATACTTTGCAACAAATGCCTTCTTATCAGGGATATATAGAGAAAAAAGGAGAAAGAACAGAAAGCATTTTAGGTCTCGTTTCTCCTCACCTTCTGGCTTGTCTGCCTGCAATGTTGATTTCTCTTCAGTCAATAAATAACAGTGGAAATCCTGCCTTTGTTAGTTTTGGAAGGGTGGTAATACATTTATTTCTGCAGCTATTTGGTTTGTTGGATTTTCACATCGTTCATCGAATAACGATGGCACCGTCAGTCAAGTTACCATTTAACAGTCAAACAGAGTATATCATAATAAAGATGTTTTCATTTTTTCTCAAGGAACTGGATAAAAAAGTAAAAGTGATGTCCAAACGTCGATCAGAGTTACTCTTGGCTAGAGAAATGGACAAAGCCCAGCATCAAAAGGCTGAGGTACTGCTATTTTTGTTACAGCAAACAAAAAGAATGAAATTGCTGTCCTTTGAAAGCTGTCTTTAACTAAAAGGTCTGTTAAGTGTATTGTGCGATGTTTGTGATGACAGTTCAATGATGAACTTAATATATTTTATAAATAAAATCTGCAGTTAGAGGAAAAGCTTGCAGCAACAGAAAAGAAGAGAGAAAGAGCCCAAGCTTCAATCAAAGAAAAGCAAAGAAGAAGAGAGGAAAAAGCCAAAAGAGTGAGAATCAGGGCAAAGAAAATGAAAGACGGCGATGATGTTGCAGATTTAAATGTTGACCCTGATGAAACATATAATGCAGATGAGGAAGGTACATGATTACCAGTAATTTTTATGTTTAAAGTATGTAATTTGCCAGGAAATAAACCTTTGATGAGATATTACTGGTACTTTCACTTCCATGCGTTCAATCATTAATTAAGGAATCTTTATTTGGCATTGGTGAAACTAAAAGGAAATTATTTCTAGCACTCACTCAGTTTCATATGTACATTTATAGTGGGAATATTCAGGTAGTTTAATTATTAAACTATGTTGGGATCATACAATATTGAAATCTTGAAAGTATGATGAGATGTTGCAGCTGTAGAATTTCATGATGATGTGCTTAAATGTTGCTGTAATTTTAAATTATCCAGGATTGTGAAAAGTAACTGGCTGTTAGCAAAAATCACCACCCCTTTTGCTGTCTTGGCCTTGGCCACTCTTGCTTGGCAATACAAGTAGTAGATTTTCCATATTTTCAAACAAAAGCTTCTTAAAGCTCTGATGGTGGCACAAAAAATACTTCAGGGCTTTTTGTTTTGTACATGCATGATAATTATATGACGAAAATGTGACCCACAGTATTCACCGAGGTGGAGGTGACTATCCACCACAGACACTGATGTGAATAGTTGTTTTAGTATTATATTATACTAAAAAAGAGATACATAGCACAACTGGTGATTTTAACTCATTTATACCTGCAAAGATTACAATATTTTTGGCCGCAAATACTGTGAACAGCAGAGGATATTCCAGGTGTGCCTTCAGCGCTATCCCTTGTTTTAGGGTAAATAGTATACTAATTATTATTATTTTACAGATGAGTCTTGGGATATTGGATCACCACAAAGCTTCACAAGAAGCACAGGACCAGAAGTTGATAACTATCACCAGACTATTGATGGCAAAAGTAGTTCAGAATCAAATATGAATGAAGATGAAAAAAGAGATGTGCAGCAACAGGACATTAATGAAGTGCATGATTTCTTTGATGTATGACATTATAACTCATGACATTATTGATTCTTTGAGTGGCCAATTAGTAAAGGCCAACTATTGTGAAGGGGAGAGAATGTTATGAATTATCAACCATTTTTCCTATTCATTCTCTTATGCTTTCACACAAAAAAAAAACTGAGAAAAATACTGTGAACACTAGAAATATTTATGAAATGTTATAAGTCATGTTTCAAGTAAAAATCCAATCATGCAGAGATCATTATTTCCCTTCCCAAAATACAAAGAAAAGATAAAATCGTTATTCTTCACCCTTTGCTCAAAATATTGCATTTTTATTTTTGTACATTAATTTAGTGTAAGTTGTTACAAGTTATACTTAATCTGAGTAACTTATTTTTCTGAAGGAGGATAAAACAATATTCCCATCAGACTGGTAAATGATTACCAAATCCCAAGCTACATTGAACTGTTTTCATAAAATGTTATGACTTCTGGAGTATTTCCTAAGGCTTGTATTGACAGAAATACTTGGCCCAGTTCAAGCTTAATCAGGGTTTGCACAATAAACATTATGGGATTTTTGTGTTAAGGATGGTGCCTACTATTGTTATTGCCCCTACATTCTGCACATCTCAAGATGTTGGGGTTTCCTATTGGTGGAGCATTTTTGCACGGATTAAAAGTATGCGGAGAAAGCAGAACTTAGCAAGTGCTCTCGGTATCACCACACATTTTTCAAAGATATTTAAGCTTCAATTTGGAAAAGAACACCATACATACCAGTAGCTTTGTACTTTAAAGCTTTTTACAAATATTGTTGATTAATTATATTTGAAAACTGTGTGTTTGCCCCCAAGTTTCTTGTTACATGCTTTTCCCGCATAGTCAGTAATCCACGCAAAAATACCTTTGAATTAGTAGGCACTGTCCTTAATTTATAGTGTGAATCACAAACTTAAATACAAAGTGATGTACATATTACAAAGCAAAATGTGACAAAAATAAATTAATTTCTATCATTTAGAGACAAATACTGGTATCTACCTTATCTTTCAGATTTGTTTTTATCGAATAACATTAATAATTCGTGACAAATATAATTAAAACAAACAGCTTGAGAAACTCCTGGGAGTTAATAGATTTTACTCATCAGTGGTTAAGCACCAAATCAGTTGATGTAAAACCCTGTGAAGACAGAAAGGAAACGGGAATAAAGACAATGTTCCACAGGTTTTTACACTGAGGATAACCGTCCCTAATGAATCATTTTCCTGTCACCATTTTGACTGTGATAGGCTAAAAGTAAAAGAAAAAGAAGATCATGTTATTAACTAGTTTCAAGTACACCACAACAAAAACTAATCCTCTACTTTCTTATAATTCAAGGTTCGTGCAAGATCTTGTATATAAAATTTCAAGGAGTTTTCAAGAACCAGAAATTGAGTTTTAAGTTGTACATAGTGTTTCTGGAAAAGCCTACTGTACCTTGATGTTCTTCCCACTTCCTGTGATTTTTTGCATTTAATATTTCCCCAGTAGTCAAATTTGGGCTCAATTTTCACTCAAGAAAAATAGACGATTTTCGTATTCTCGGTATTGGACTGGAACTAGCTTGCAATGGAGGCTAATGCGGGGGAATATATTAGAAAGTATTTGCATTTGAAAAGATTTCCCCGCATTAGCCTCCATTGCAAGCTAGTTCCAGTCCAATACCGAGAATACGAATATGGTCTATTCAAGGAGTTTTCAAACAGTTTCCCACCAAATCATTTTTTTCAAGTGCCCTTGAAGTCCAAAATTAAATTCCAGGGCTTCAAGGAGTAGCACAAACCCTAATTTTACATGGAGTACAACCTCCATTCTGATAACAAGTGTACACATTATTCAAAGGAATGAATTCTATGAAAATGACGAAACGTTGAGTTTATAAGCATGTTTTGATAGAAACTGCTGCCATCCTCAGTCAGAATTGCACAGCAATGGAATGAAGTATGGCGTGAAAATGTGGGAATTAAAGAGATAGCTGATGACTGACATGGTGTAATTGTTGATTCAAAGAGGGTTGTGCTATACTTCATTCTGTTGTTACTATTTTTGACATTAGCATTTTCTATAAATATTTTATTATATTAAAATTTAGCTTCTGTTGCTTTGTATTCTGACTAACTGAGAATGGCAGAAGCTTCTGTCGAAACATGTTTATAAACTCAAAGGTTTAGTCGTTTTCTAGAAATTTTTTACTTGTCTGCTACTATCAAGAAAAATTCAAAGGAATCTTTTTAACTCCATTCTTCATCTTTCTTTTTTAAAAAGTGCAAGATACTTGGGAGAGTGTGAACAAGAATAAACAGGATAAGGCTGTGAAGGCTGAATCACTTTTTGCTGTTCCTTATTCTCAATGGCAAAGGTGTAGCACTCGCAGCTTGCCCAAAGTAAAAATAATATTATACTGATTCCCGTTTTTCCACCCCTGTTGGATGGGTGACTGTATGGCAATACCCCATAGGAAGTCAGGCTGGCATATTGTTCATGAACCATTCCTCCCACCCCTGCCATAGTATGTGGTCTGAGTAACTGTCACTCTTAACCTGACTCAAGGGTTTTCCTCCAGGTACTCCATTCTCATTCCCAGAGCGGCGATCCTCTTGGCCAGTGTCACCGTTCGAACGGAAATGCAGGCACTCCAGTTTTCCTCCCTCATCAAAATCAACTCACAGCTAATTACATCTGGCTGTGGTGCTATACTCCAACATCAGACACGCCTATGTATACTTTCGGCCCAATGTTGTGAACTGCTTATTGGCCCTGAAAAGCCCCAATGAGAAGTGGCCAATGAAGTACTTATGTAACATAAGGTTGCCCATCTTGAAAATTATCTAACCCCCAAGACTCTAAATTCAGCCTTCAACAGGAAAATGGCTTAAGGGCCCACAGACGGATTTTTCGCGCGTTACTAAGGAAGTGAAATGTTACCTCCGGTAACTGACGTCATCATATCATGAGCTGACAAGAAAACCCACTCAAGCAAAAGTCACCGCACAAACTGTTGTTTCCATCGAAGGTTTTTCCTCGCCCTTCCTCGCGCTCGTTCTCAGATCAACTGCGTATGCGTAATCGAACTGACTTCCGGTTTGAGAAAAAAGCTAAATTTCCGGCGGTTTTAAATTGAATTAATTTTTTTTTTACATGGAACGTTTCACCCCCAAATACAGAATATAGCTAAGCATTGATTTTTTAAATCATCTTTTTTGAAAAAGTTATGGGTATTTCAGTATCGTTTATGTCTTTAAAAAGAACATTTTTCAAAATAAAAAGAAACCCATGCTTGGCTGGATGCAAAAACGAATACAAATTATCAAACCATCAATTAAACACCCAAATTGCTTAGCACGGAGACAAATTTAGAGTTTTCTTTTATTGGTCACATGACCATGGGTGTGGTATGATGACGTCATATTTAGGGTCATTGGCTTACAAAAGTTGGAAACTGACCAAAATAATGCCAAATTTTCTCAAATTACTTAACCACAGCATCCTTAGAAACGCACCCCAAAAAATACGTCAGTGGGCCCTTAAGTTTGGTTCCAGTGATCTAGTTTCAGATCTCAGCTTCTAATGGATCAATAAGACCCTTCAAAAAAATTAAAAACTCAAAATGTTCTCACTTTGCTGCAGTACGGACACTCCCCAAATACCATGTTGAAACTCTGTCTTGTTGATGGTAAATCTCTCAACCACTGTGTAACAAACAAAAGAAATATTTCCAAAATATTAACATAACATAATGACACTGAAAATTATCATCATAGGTCTTGTACTGGAACTAACAACTGTTACAATGACTTTCAGAGAATCAACTGAAGGCTGTACATGTAGTTCTATCTGCGAACTATTAATACGTTAACTTTTTAAACTATTTCACTTTACCCTTTAATAGTACGTATAATTTAGAAAAGTTTTTAACCTCATAAAGACACAGGCTGTGAAAAGACTGTCCACATCGTGAATCATCGCAAACTTTGTCAGGTATCAGGTCATTCAGGCGATAGGCATAACAGATGCCACACTCCATGCTGAAATCCTTAAGAAGGCAAAAATTATTTATGTTCATGAATGACAATAATTTATATATTTTACGTGTGGGCTTCCTGTAAAGTAGCTTTTAGCTAATTGGAGTGGAGAGTCTGTACTCTGTATCTTGACCTGCAATCGGAGGTCTGCATCATCATGGCATTTTGGACAGAATATTGGGTTACATGGCCGCTTGAAATATGAAACCTACATGTGCAGTAAAATCATGGACGGTATTGGGTTTTACACTTAGTTACCCTCGTCAGGAGCAGTCAAGATTAATTTTGTAAAAAGAAACCCACAAAGATTGAAATAAGTGCTTGAAAGGGGTTTTGAAAACAATGGAAAAATGCCACTAGAATGGCATGCTATTCTAATATTAATTTTGATTACATAAAGATCTTCAACACATAAAGATGGAATCAAGTGAAGCTATGATCCTCGCAGTTATGAACACAATTTTTGCAATTGTGTAGAGAAGCCTGAAAAATTCAGGACTTCAACGGGATTTGAACCCGTGACATCGCATTACCGGTGCGACGCTCTAACCAACTGAGCTATGAAGCCACTGACGTTAGGAGCTGGTTATCGAAAAGAGTGCCTTAACAGTTGTTACATGTAACACAACCTTTCACCAATATTAATTATTATGTTCACATTATTTATGAAAATTAGACCACATTCTAAGTTTGCACTGCCAGATAATTTTTTTTACCCAAGTGAGGAAGGATTGTAGTACAGTGTACAATAAATAATTTACCTAGTACATTTCTCAGCCATGTGCAGCAAACAAAGTTGTTGGTCTGCATGCTACATAGATCTGTAATCTGGAAATCTAAGGACTTCTAATGGGTCACACGACAAACAGCCCAAACCATGTCTGTCAAAATAATATTGTAAGGAGGATACTAACAGTAAATGTTCTGATTGACTGGTTGCTACACATGTACTTGTACATGCATGGTTGACTGTTGGCTGTTGGAGTGCAAAATGAATGAAGTGGTGATCTTTAATTACCTCCTTCTTTGTTGTTGAAGGGGAAGGAAATTTCTGGCCTAACAAATTCTCCAGGTTTGCAAAAACGGATAACTGGGGATTCCTGATAAATAAAATCAAAACAAAATTAATTTCATTCTCAAGATAGAATTAATTGAAATGACCCTCTCACCAGGACTGAATGTTTGCATTCAAATGTTCCCGCAAAGGCACAACCACTGCAAAATAAAATCAAAGGCCATGTGAACCAACTCAGCCGCTCAAGTAGCAATCAGCTGAGTTGTGCCAACATTGGAAAGAGTACATTATGATGACATAGAGCTTCTTTTGGATCATGATGGGATTTGTCCAGATTTGTCATCTGACAACATAACTGATGCAACCCAATCATTGTCCACTAATGTCCATACTGCCAAAAATTGACTCTGCTGCACATGACCCAGCTTGTAAAATCTTTCACCTACTCTTCTTAACCATTGACTCCTAGGAGTGAGGACTTGATAGATTTTACTCTGCCCAACTCCAGACGATTTTACCAGTCAATGGGGCATGGTTTTAACAACTTTATTAATTCACCTCTGAATCAATAAAGAAGAAGGATAGGAGAGGTTATCCCTATCAAGGTCATCCGACCACAGCCAGATGTCATTGACTGATGTAGTCAATTTTTATGAGGGAGAACAACCAGAGTATTTACCCAGAGAAAAATCCTTGGATTCAGATTAAGATCAACTGAAACTCAGCCCATGTCATACCTCAGGTTAAACCCGAGTCTCAGAGGTGGGAGGCACATTTTACATACATGTAACCACTAAGCCACCCTGACTGCCCGAAGACGGAGTCAATAGGTTAAATAGATAAACCACATATATAAGAAGAAATTTAATATAGATCAATAATTCATGAATAAGGATTAGCGAAAAACTCCTTCTACGGCAGAAGTACCACTGTCAGCTCCAAGAAATCTGCACTCTGGCAAGAGCCTGGGATTTGCTGGATTCAAATCAATCTGGATAGAAGCATTGTTCCCTGGAAATGAAAGTCGAGAGAGTGATATTAAGATTAACAATAAGTTATTGTATTTCATTAATTATAATTAATAAAAAAAAACAATATAATTACTTCAATGGAAAATGGGATCTAGATAGTGGTTTAACTTGATCATGCATACATGTATTTAGACACTACATTTTTGAAAGAGCTTAACCCTTTGGCGTCCAAACCGGCCAGACTCAGTATTTTACTTTGTCTAACGCCAGACGATTTTACTCGTCAATGGGGAACCCCTGGGAGTCAATGGGTTATCTTCAACATCAGTGTAGTTCACATGGGAGTGAGCAAGGCTTAATTTCATAAAAATATACAGACCCTCAAGGGTCCACTTTTCGCATAAACAGAAAGCAATAAAATGGATCAAAATATGCCTGTCTTAAAGTTAACTAGTTCCACTGCAGTGACCTAGTGAAAAACAAATTAAAGCATTGATTGGAATTTGAACCTCATGAATCTGAAAGTAACCTAGTAATAAAAGGCATAGTAACCTCACCCTTAACATCTATAAACCAACTCAGCCTTTAATACCTGCAGTCCACAAAAGAGCTGGAACAGCTTAAAACTTAATCTGCTGAAATTGCAGTCACGAATTTCCATAATTACTGTAAGAAAATAATGTTGGCCACTTGAGTTATTCGAAAGTCAAACGACATTCACTAAGGTTTTCGGTTTTTGGTCGGAACATCGTTTGACATTCAAATAAGTCAGTGCCCAACATTTCTTATAGTAATTAGCTTAAACTTGTTAATAATTTATTAACAAGAGCATGACCAAATTATAAACAAGTCTACGACTCATGCTAGAAGAGATGATGTATCACTACATTTAAACCCTATATTACTGCATCTGGGTACATTGGGTTACTTTGCTAACCCTGCCTGCCAGGGACCATCAAATTACTAAAGAGAAAAATAACATAATTCAGATAACTTCAATTGGGAGGAGAGGACAGGACAAGGGAGAAACTTAATGTGGAAAATTTACCCAGAGCAATTCTTCTGCTTGTGCAGGAACGACGTGGTTGATCCGGTTCAAGAATCCAAGTTTTATGGTCAATTTCATCTAACATGTCCCAAAAATCCTCAAACTTACAAAGGATCTACAGAAGCACAAAATAAAATAAAATGATCACACATCTCTTATAAAACAGTACTAGAAAATTTGTTAGGCGAGACCATGAAAGAACCGGTTAAGATGCATTAACAGCAAAGATCTCATCTGGAGCAAGTCAGCTTCTTAATTACCCAGATTATATAATAGGAAAGAGGAAATCGACAATTTGTGGGGCGCTGAAAGCAGGAATTCCCAACAAATTTTAAACATTAAAAGGAGCCATGTCACGCAAAATGATGCAATAACCACTTAAAACTGTTGAACAACATAAAAGAAATACAGCAATTATAGGAAAGAAAAGCATGGACGAATACAAATGGACAAGATTGAAACAGTATGCATTTGGGTAACCTTGAAAAATGTGGCCCAACGTTTTTTTAAGTTTTATCACAAATTGCCTAGATAAAATTAAGGTTGCTTTAATTTTTCTCAAAATCATCTTTTTTGTGATGTAACAAGAATTTTATCAGACGTTAGTAAAGGAATTCCACATTTAATTTACCATTTTCGAGTTTTAAACTCGTGATTAACTAACAATTTCCCCATAACACCCTAAAATACATGCAACGTGGCATAGCCTCTTTATAATTATTATAACACACAGTCATGGTGCAATAATATTTCTTTAAAGCCGTGAGATGTTGTACTACTGTAAGATGACCACACCAAAAACTGATCACATGAATGTACGGACATAAGACTGTCTTGATTTCTCATTTTAAAAAGCTGGGTTTTGCTAACCTTGAATTTGACAATCAGGTACATGTATGGTATCTATGTATCTTGGGGCTAGAGCAGGGATGGCACAGAGCACTTGCCTCCCACCAATGTGGCACTGGTTTGATTCTCAGACTTGGTGTCAGATGTGAGTTGAGTTTGTTGGTTCTCTACTCTGCTCTGAGAGGTTTTTTCTTTGGGTACTCCGGTTTTCCCCTCTCCTCAAAAACCAACATTTGATTTGATTCATATTAATTTGTTGATTTCAGTTTACAGTGTCCCCAGTTAGTGCTCCAATGCTAGAAGACAAGACACTTAACTAAAGTTCCTATTCTTTCATTGAGGAGTATAAACTTAAGTTGTTTAGCATTTTTGAATAGATAGAGTAAAAGTGTGACTCTTAGGAGGGAGGGGTTAACACAAAACAATCACACATGATTTGCCATACGTGTAGCCTGCAAGCAGGTTTAATTTGTCGCTGTAAAGAAGATGCTCTTGGAGCTCACCTCTTGAAACTGATGATATAGCTGCTGAAGAGGACGGCTCTGGTAAAAACCAAGTAATATTAACAATAAGTGAACTCATTTTTTATGAACAGTCCATTTCGCATGAAACATTAACACCGTTACTTGAGTTGCCATACGCATATCATATAGCAAAAGGTTTATTGAACACAGAAAAAAGCTGACAAGGAACTCAAGCTGGAAACAAGTCAAAGAAATGTTACGTACTCTTACACTATGTAAATGCCAGCCATGTGCACCTTGGTATGTTTTTCTCTTTACTTTTACCACAAAGTAAATTTATGCTCATCAAGTAGTCTTGAAAGTAAAGAGAGCTGATGAGTTTGTGTCCTTTGGACTAGGGATTGACACAATCACATCGTGGCAATAACATGATGATGGAATATCCTCCGGTTGTCTCTAATAACAGTTGCCCATGCATGTTTACTACTAGGTGATTAATTATTTACTGTACCTGTGGTGTCCAAGAGAAAGTGAACTGTTTTCCTGGTAGATCTGTTGTACATGTAGGAGCAGCATAAGGGTGCTGGCAACAAAAAGGCAATTTTACTACAACAATTATAATAATAACAATATTATTATTCACCTCAGGCTTGGTGAATGTCAGTGACTGAATGAAAACTGAGACGAACATTCACCTCGCCTTCAGCAAATACTTGTTAATTTTATTATCATTATAATTATTTCTCTTGTTCACACCAGTAACAGGGACACTGAAAAACACAGACTGCAGACTGTGCAGACTGTCTGTAAAATGAAATTCGGTTAGCCTGAATTAGGCCTAAATAACATTCAGGTTAGCCTATTTGTGGTTAGCTCTCAATAATAGTGAGGGTATCACCATATTTTACCCCTGGTAGACCTGCACAGTCTGCACAGTCTGTAGTCTGCGATTTGGCATGGCCGCAAGTAACATGATTAAACATATATAAGACAACCCTGCTGCATCACCACGGCGCTACGTGCCTCATTGGCTATTTACCATCTCATATCCAACGCATTCTCATGGAATAATTGTTAATTATTCATATTGAGACTGACAGCTTACAGTTGTATAACTTACTACGAAAACCACCGATCTGTGGAATGGGCCCAAATTAATCGAGTCACTGCCCCGCCCAGTTTCGTTAAACATTTTGGTGAAATTCCTTTCCCACGGGCTTGAGGTGTACAAAACAACCTCAACAATGGAAAAACACATTTTCAAAATTTATCTCTGTTTTCCTTGGCAATCGCAAAAAAACTTCCTACAAAGAAACCTCTCCCTTTTCCAATAATGTCTAGTATAAGCTTCATTCTCAAGTATTCTCCGAAAACTTTTCCACAATTATAGAGCCAGTTCCATATGCGCTCAGTTCTGCCATTATCTCTTAAGAATTTGAACTATTTACAAGCGAAAGTGGGCGGGGCAGAGACACACGTAAATTCCCACCCATTCCACAGATCGGTGGTTTTCGTAGTAGCAACATCTCTGAAATAAACACCAGCAAGAAAATTGACAATAATATTATTATTAAACTAATATCCTCGGCTAATAATAATAGTAGTTACCTGAGCTGAAATATGTAAAGTTATAAAATGCTCTCTTTCCTTATTGTCCCTGAAAACAAGATTGGACTTAATTAATTAAAAATGTTAGTAATGTGTGTACATGTACCTATACGTAAGGTTGCTAAAAGGCATAATTAGTAATGAATTTTATATAATTTACTGTATTCTACAGTACGGCCTACGGTACAGCCCGCTAAGTTCATAATTTCAATTATCTACTAGCAAGTTTTTCATGTCATTTCTGTTACATAAACTCGTAAATCTTGCAAGAAACTATTTCAGACAACCAAGAAGATTAAAGTTTTTCAGATTTTAACACGGCATTCTTTGTGGCAGTTGAACCTTCCGCTTGACTTTGACTAGCTTCCCTGCTCAGGTGCCGGATTAAGCTCAGAGATATAATAAATATCTTACTAACCTTGTTTTCTCAGTCCATATGCCTATTGTAAGTTACGGATCCTCATTTTTTTCCCGTTGATTTATGGCCTGCACACTTCGCGCTTGGGCCATAAATCAACAGGAAATAACTTGGTCTGTAACAGTACGGACCTAGAACTTGGCTAGTAAGAGGTATTAATCATTGATCATTGTCTGATCACAGGTTTCCTGTCAATGTCATCCATCTGATGGCTCTTTCCCCTTTTCAGGCCAATCTATATAATCAACATCACTTTGCCATTTGCTATTTTAACTGTATTCTTTGCGTACATCACTACCAAGTAACGTCTGCACCCACTGAAAGAGTGAAAGTCATTTCACATTTCTTTCAAGCCAGTTCTTTTCTTTCTCAGTATGCAAATTCAGTATAAATCTCATTTGTGTACTGTGTCAAGTGTCACAAAATGGCCTTCCACCCCTTTCCAGGTTTTGTCAAAATTTCCTGCAGTTCTACAGAGCCAATAAGCCCATCACATGCTTGGCCCATCTTTACCTGGCAGAAAGTTTCAGCACTTGAAAAGATGGATCCACATAAGCTAATCTACAGGGACAAACATTAAGCTATCAGGATTTTTGTAGCGATTACATCATCGATAAACGTCACTTAACTCCTCAAATTCAAGATAATAAGCACGCAACATTTTTGAGCCATGGATGGAAACCAGAAGCAAACATTTTGCATCCCAGGACAGTGGTGTCTACCAGATTTTCAAACTTAACATCTGCATTACTGAAAAGATACTTACAATTTAAGTGTCGTATTGCGAACACAAGTTAAACAGGAAAACAGTTCACTTCTGGTTGCCGTTGGTGGCTCAAAAACATTGCATGCTTAAGCTCCCTGATTAAATAGCTAGTTTTTTCAAGTTTGGAGACAGTGTCTTCAGAAAGTTGACAAAAATTACTTAAATACAAATAGCTCTTTGTTCCATAAAATAATATTTCATATCTCAACAGTGCGTTCTCAAGAATGTTGTGCATATGAGCGAAAGTACTAGATAAGATTTTGACGCAGTTTTGACCTTAGCATACCAGTGTCCCTGTAAGGCAAGTGCTGACTGACAGTCCACTACACCAACCTTACACTCCTTAAGTTAAATTTATAGATCCCAAAAGTTTCCTTTGGCTTTAGTGGTTGCATGTCAAGGTAGGATTTTTTTTAAGCATACACCAAGGGTACAGTACATCATTTATAGTTTATATTCATCATTTCGTGGTAACCTACAAGGCTGCTGTCTAAGAAAATTTTTCTGGAGCCCTTCAGGTTTCCAACATTAAAAAGTTAGTCCCCCAAGTCATTTTTTCAAGAGCCCAGAATTAATTAATTAAAAGCGAGGATGAATCACCTTGTGATAAGTTAGGCGCCCGTTCAGGCTACTCGTTCAGAAATTTGGTCGCCCACGCTCGCTAGTAAGGCGCCCCAGGCAACCGGGCGACCGTTAGGCAGCAGCCTTGTCCTACCTCTCCCAGCCAATGGCTTCCAGCTCTGCCACCAAATGTGTGTAGACCTTGGGTTGAGTATTGACTTTTTCTGATTTTTGATATTCCAAGAGTTTTTCCTACCATTTTAGAAATAAGATGATACACAAAGAAATAATTTATTAATTAATGTGTAAAAATTTGTCCTGCATAGGTCAGAACATTTTATTCTTGCATGGGTTGGAATGTTTTTCTAAACTCTTGATTTTCCACCCAAAAGAAAAAGAATCAAAGTATATTGATTAGAAGAAATTATTATTCCATTATTATTCATCAACCTCTTTATTCATCTACATATCAAAGAGGTTTATTATAACAGTAATTGAATGATTATTGCAACAGTCCTTTCACAAGGAATGAAAACCAGTTAGGTATAAGGCTGATGTCAGCTGGACTTAATTTTATAATCTTTCTGTGAGTTTTTCAAGACCTTTGTCATAATTTGAAAAACCAACATGGCATAACAAAATCTTTTATTGCACACAAAACCTACACTGTCTGTAACTTTATTAATATTACAAGCGAGCACACACAAACAAACAAACAAACACAATTTAGTGTACAAATGGTAGAAATTTGCATATATGTACAAGTGCATGGACTACATGCCTTTCACCAAAATGACAGGGTTTACCTCTTTAATATTAAAGTTTCACACTAGTTATATTATTACATTCCGACAGTAATTTAGGTAGGTGTATAATCTGGACAGACATACAGAAAGACATAGTGGGGAGTGCAAAGTCTGTTTAAGTAATCACCAGAATGCTCTTGAGTTCCAGAAGAAAGGAAGGCAAATCAGCACTCTGTGACAGTCTCTGCAATTAATGCAAAAATACAGTAAAACTGCAGTGCTAAAAAACTCCATTACATACACCTTATGCATACCTTTACACTGCAAAACACGTACGTATGCACACTTGTTGTGCTATAAATTAAAACGATCATGATTTTAATCTATTTTCATATCCAATTTTAATTTTAAGGCTTTAAATCAAAGAGAAAAATAGGTAATTTTATTCTTCTATCCAAAAAGATACCTACTGAGACTCACTGAGCACTTGTAGTAGACTGCTCTACTTTAGAATTCCTAAAGTAGATGTTGTGGTATGCATGGGTGAAGATTTTCACTTGTACTAAGGCTTTACATTGTAACCCTTCCCCACTCGAGAGCGAGACTTACAGATTTTACTCTGTCTAACACCAGACGATTTTACTTGTCAATCAGGGGCACTCTACGTGTGAACAGGTTAAGATTATCAAACTGAGTGTATATAGGCCACTTCGGAAAATACCATAATACTACTTGTTTGTCCCCCCAAATTTTGCGTAAGCATTGTTTTCGTTTTCTCTTGGGACCATTGTAAGTCCCAAGAGAAACTGGAAACAATGCTCATTCAAAATTTGGGGGGACAAACAAAGAGTATTATGGTATTTTCCGAAGTGGCCTATTAGAAAGGAGCAGGAAAAAGGCTGCACGTGAAGCTTTACAACTTTCACTGCTTTACTATGCAGCTGTATGTTGAAAAAAATTTATCCAGAATTTCATTTCGAACTGCAACAAAATCATCGAAAACCACAAGAGGATTAGTTTGCAACTGCCTAAACAGCTGTATTGTAAAATAATGGTAGCATCGAGTACAGTGCTGACATCCTTGATACACATACTCTAAGGGTGCCTTCTTTTGGTACTATTCCGGAATAGGAATACACAGAATGGACAGTATTCGTGTTCTTTTGGGACCTATTACGTTCATTCTGCTTAGGCAGGAAATGATACACGGCCAGCTGGTCACCTGCCGGTGGAGTGAAAATTGTAAAAATTTGATTGGAGTAGCAATGCAAAAATGTCTACTGTGGATGCAGGTGTGCTGGCCTCTCTTCTGTTTCTTAACC